>NC_056746.1:522187204-522213024 GCF_019279795.1 Protopterus annectens
CTTCCTGCAGTGGAAGTAGTGATGTTCGACAGTTACCTTGGGTTCATACGGTGTACACACAACTCTGATAGACAAACAAAACCGAAGGTAGTAAGTCTCCAATTTTAGAATAAGAGCAAACAAGCAACACAGCTAGCTGAACTGTTTACCTACTGATTACAGCATCAGCAAACAGGCAATATGGGCAGACAGGACTTGTTTAATTTATGACTGCAGTGTGAAGCATCATTCTTCATCATCATCATCTTCTTCTTCTTTCGGCTGTTCCCGTTAGGGGTCGCCACAGCAGATCACCTGTTTCCAGATCACCTGTTTCCATTTCTTCCTGTCCTCTGCATCTTGCTCTGTTACACCAACCACCTGCATGTCCTCTCTCACCACATCCATAAACCTTATCTTAGGCCTTCCTCTTTTCCTGTTAGCTGGTAGCTTCATCCTTAGCATCTTTTTCCCAATATACTCAGCATCCCTCCTCAGCACATGTCCACACCAATGTAATCATGCCTCTCTGGCTTTGTCTCCAAACCTTCCAACCTGGGCTGACCCTCTAATATACTTATTTTTATTTTATTTATTTAACATTTGTTGACCGGGAAAGTCTGACTAGGTTCCACAGAGCCTGTTTTCAGCGGAGGCCCGGGGAGAAATGCTCCAGATGCATATCTCTGGAATGTGGGAGGAAACCGGAGTACTCGAAACCCACGCGAACACAGGGAGAACATGCAAACTCCACACAGAAGGCACCCCAGCCGAGAATCGAACCGGAGAACCTCTTGCTGTGAGTCGACATTAACCGCTGCATCACTGCGCTGCCCCAATTATTCCTAATCCTGTCCACCCTTGTCACACCCAGTGCAAATCTTAGCATCTTTAATTCTGCCACATCCAGCTCAAACTCCTGTCTTTTTGTCAATGCCACCGTCTCCAACCCATATAACATAGCTGGTCTCACTACCCTCTTGTAGACCCTTCCCTTTCACTCTTACAGGTACTCGTCTGTCACAAATCACTCCTGACACTCTTCTCCACCCACTCCATCCTGCCTGTACTCTCTTCACCTCTCTTCCACACTCACCGTTACTCTTAACTATTGACCCCAAGTATTTCATCCACCTTGCAAACTTGAAAAAAACTGCATTGATAAACTACTTTTATACGTTAATACTTCATCAAAAACACTTTGCTGTGTTTCTATTATAGCTAAAAAAGTGTGTGAAAGCAGTAACAGCAAAAAAATTGTCTGCAGAAGAAAAAGAGCATCACTTGTCAGACACGGCCTCTTGAGTATTATCCCAGAATTTCAAACTGTTCCTGGTTAAGAAAACGATACTGCAGGGAACAGATAAACAAAGATGGAGTGTTGGGAATGTAGTGACTGACAAGGTCGAGATAATGTTGCAGTCTTACACCATATACCTGGGTGAAGTCTTGACATTTCTGTTTTAATTTTACTAGCCTCATTTCAGTCTTTCTGATTTTGAAGACAACAGATATTTACATAATCTTCTTAAAACTTTCCTCTGTAATGTACACCGTTTTACGTTTTATATTCACACCATGTAGATTTTCTTTAAACCTCAGTCTGAACTTTGCTGTAGTAGGAGCACAGTTTCATGGGGCCCAAAAGTACTGCTCGAAATGGAGAAAGACACACTGGTGTTTCTGCTAAGGCCGGGCCTTTACAATATTTTTGATGACTAAAATTCATACACTATTTTTAAAGAAATGTATGAAATTCTGTTATTTATCTAGCTTTCAATTTCCTTTCAAATGGTGTGCACTGGGGAGGGGGGCTCGTATGCATTGCCCAATGACTGATTTGCAACCTTTTACCTTAAGTTGATACAATAAGAAAAGCATCTAAACAATCAGGAGAAGCCCTACAGGAGAATGGCAAGAAACAGGTGAAGGAACATATAAGCACACAGAAGGTACACGAACATGCAGGCACACAGCAGGAGAAGGAATGTGCTGACAGAAGCCAGACAGAACTATGGAAAACCATGCAGTAATATCAAGAGAGCAGACTGAACGGAAAGACTAGGACAAAAGATAAAATGCAGTACTCTGTGTAGTGGATATCTGGTATAATATCAATACAATGTCAAAACTAACTACTTTTATGCCACAGTTTTACTTTAACCTTTCCTGTTAATCTAATTATTCCCATGATGCATAGCATCCACTGTAATGCCTCTGTTAAGTAGATAAGGAACAATAGAATGTATCCGTGTATTTCTGCCTAGTTAAGCTTTGAGGTTTGTGTACCCATGGATCATATGCATCAGTTTTATAGCTCAGTAAATTTGTTGTATGAACGTGGAGTTTTTCTCCCCAGGCCTCAGCTGAAAATGGGAAATTCTGACTTTCCCAGTAAACAAATGTCAAATAAATAGACTCTGGTGGTTTTGTCACTGAATGAAAAGATTGAATAAGAGGGTAGCTAAAACGTGGTGTTATAGAGAGGAAAGGGTGAAAAGGAGGACTATGTCAAGGCAGGGACTTTTATGGAAGAACAGAAAAAAGCTTCCCTTTCATCTACCAGTTCCTGTGAATCTGGTAGAGACAGGGATAGAAGATGAAAAACAGAAGTGAATTAGAAGGCAGAGGTCACAAAGTATAAAAGTAGAAAGGCCAGGAGGGCAGTTCATAGTACTAATAGACAATGGTAATAAGGGACTGTCGAGGAAAATAATTTGAGGAGTAAATAAGGCAAGTGCAAAGAAAGGGTGATCTACAGAATGGATAAAAAGTACAGTTTTGTACCTACCATAAATGTAGATGTTCGAGGATCCACATTGCTGCAGTCCTAACTATTGGGTAGTCCGCTGTCCAGTCGGCCCGAATACCAAAGTATATGGCTGACGTCGGTCAGGGCGCATTAGACTGGCGTCAGTACGTCAGGGTACTAATGCGCATGACCGATGTCATATCCTCAGTCTTTTCTTGCCCCAGATGTCAGAAGACCCTAAAAAGACAAGGCCAAATATACCTGCACCAAAAATATGTACAATATATACAAAATTACCAGCATATAACCTCACCTACACAACCACCCCTAAACACAGAGGGGAAGGAGGGAGGGTAAATTGGACTGCAGCAATGTGGATCCTCGAACATCTACATTTATGGTAGGTACAAAACTGTACTATGTTCTTCATTCCACATTGCTGCAGTCCTAACTATTGGGTAGAATCCCAAAGCAGAGGTAAGGGAGGCTGGAAAATCATAAAGAAGCAGGAGCTGACAATATGCCTTGCAAAATAGCTGTGGCAAAACCAGCCCTAGACTTAGAGTAGAGAGGAAGGTGATAATGCTTAGAGAAAGTATGCACTGAACTCCAAGTAGCTGCCTCCAAAATATCCTTAGTTGCCACCCCTTAGAAATGCTGTTGAAGTGGCAGTAGCCCTAGTGGAATGAGGCCTAATCCCAGCTGGAATCTCCTTGCCATGATGGGAATAACAAAATGCAATGCAAAACCCAATCCACCTAGAAATAGTTTGTTTTGACACAGGCTTGCCCTGCGAACTCAAAGCAAAAGAAACAAACAACTGCTGAGACTGCCTAAAATCCTTAGTCCTGCTTAAATAATAACGCAATTGCCTGTGTACATCTAAAGTATGCAAAATCTTTTCCCCTTTATTTTGAGGATCTGCATAAAAAATAGGCAAATGAATAGTTTGGTTTAAAGCCACACTAGAAACCACCTTAGGCATAAAGGAAGGATTAGTACGTAATGATACCCTATCCTTATGAAAAATCAAAAGGCTCAACCGCCATAAGGGCCTGCAACTCAGAAACCCTTCTTGCAGAAGTAATGGCCAACAAAAAGCAGTCTTCCATGACAAGTATTTCAGTTCAGCAGTAGCCATGAGGCTCAAAAGGTTGTAGAGTAAGTTTCTCCAACACAAAATTGAGATCCCAAGCAGGAGTAGGAGCTCAAGGTGGGGTCTTATATTCTTTGCCCCTCTAAGAAATTGCTTGAACAAAGGATGTGAAAACAATGGTGGGTCACAATCATAGTGAGCTGAAATTGCTGCAGCATGAATCTTAATGGAAGAGAAAGACAAACCTTTGTCCAATAACTCAGTAAGATATTGAAGAGCCACACTCAAATTAGGCTCAGAAATCTCCAAATTCTTTGCTGCAGTCCAAAATAAAAATCTCTTCCATTTTTCTGCGTACACTTTCCTTGTACTAGGTCTTCTGGCTTCCATAATCACATTTAAAACTTGAGGAAGTTGAGACCTGCAGTCTTTCAAAACAGAATATGCCAGGCTGTTAGATGAAGAGAGTGAAGCTTGACATTGAGCAGGTGACCGTCCCTCTGAGACAACAGGTGTGGAATCAAGGGTAAAGGCCATGGAGGCTTCCTTACCAGACTCCTCAGTAATGGGTACCAGTGCTGCCGAGGCCAATCTGGAGCTATTAAAATCATCCTTGGCTTGTCTTGTCTGACCTTTAGAAGCACCTTTGGGAGAAGAGGCAGAGGTGGAAAAGCATACACATGAAGATTTTTCCAACTGAAAGAAAGAGCATCCACTTTCCAAGCTGTGTGATGAAACCTCTTTGTGCAAAACTTTGGCCGCTGTTGGTTTAGCGGAGAAGCGAACAGATCTATGTCTGGAGTTCCCCATGACACTGTCAATTTTTGAAATACATGAAGATCCAGTTTACACTCGTGGGGATCCATGATTTGTCTGCTTAACACATCTGCTAAGGAGTTCTGTGCTCCCGGCAGAAACCTTGCCTGAAGAGTTAGTTGCAAGCTGAGCGCAGTCTCCCATAAAATCATTGCTTGCCTGCACAATGGGTAAGAATGTGTTCCCCCTTGTTTGTTGATGTACCACATGACAGTTGTGTTGTCTGTTAGAATCAACACCTGTCCTGGAAGAAGTAACTCCTTGAAAGCCATTAATGCAAACTGGACTGCTAACATCTCTTTCATGTTGATATGTAGATGCTGTAGTCTGGCAGGCCACTTGTCTTGTATCCACTTTCCATTTAGATGAGCTCCCCAAGCAATGTCTGAGGCATCTGTCGTTAGAATCTGACTCGCCTCTGGCCGGGTCACAGAGAGTCCCTTGTTTAGGTGACATTCCTGAGCCCACCACAAAAATTCCTTTTGAATGCAAGGTATTATTTGAATGACAGTGTCCAAATCCTGGCAGTGCTGTGTCCATACATTTTTGAGATACCATTGCAGCTTCCTCATATGCAGTTTGGCATTGGGAAGCACCAGAATACAAGATGCCATGAACCCTAAGGCTTAAAGGACTGTCCTTGCAGTCAGCCCGGACTGAAGAGATAGTTGATGGAAGTAACTGGAAAGATTCTTTTGTTTGTCCGGGGTTAAAAAGGCCATCTGGGCTGCTGTATTCAGTCTCACACCCAGAAAGCACATGTCTTGAGAGGGTACTAGACTGGACTTTATTTCGTTCACAGAATACCCTAGGCATCTTAGCACTGCTATGACATATTCCAAATGCTGTAGAAGGTCTTCCTTTTCTTGAGCCAGAATCAGGCAGTCGTCCAAGTAAGGATAGATTTGAATTCCTTTTAGCCTGAAGTAAGCTATCACTGGAGCCAGAACCTTTGTGAATACTCTGGCGGCAGTAGATAAGCCAAAGGGCAATGCAGAGAACTGATAATGAGAATTTCCAGCTCGAAAACGCAGATACTTCCTGCAACTTAGTCTTATAGGCACATGAAGGTAAGCTTCCCTGAGATCTAAAGTTACCATCCAGTGATCTTTGCCCAGCAGAGGTAAAAGCTGTTGTAACGTCAACATTTTGAACTTGGGAATGTCCAGATAAGTGTTGAGGATAGATAAATCCAAAATTGGTCTCCACGTGTTCCCCTTCTTTGGTACTAGGAACAGGCGAGAATAAAATCCTAGGCCCCTTTCTGGCACAGGAACTGGCTGAATGGCCCCTATTTCGAGCAACAGAGAAATTTGCTTGTGAGCCTCTGTTCTTTGTAGAGGAGGAATGTCTGGCATGCCTTTGAAAGGAGGCAAGGTATGGAAATAAAACCTGTAACCGTGGTGAATGATATCCAGAACCCATCTGTCTTGGGTAATTAAATCCCAATTTTCTTTGAAAAGAGACAGCCTTCCTCCCAAAGGTGCTGCCAGGCGAGAATGTACTGGCAGCTGAAAAGGCAGGTCATTGGGTCTGCTTACGAAAGGACTGACCCCTGCCCTCACCAGAAGTCTGAGCAGGGGAACTCCCTGTCCTAGGCCTAAAAGAACCTTGAGCTCTGCCCTACCACGCCTAGACCTACCTCTAGACTGGGAATCATAAGCAGGATATGTCCATCCCTTAGTAGGCCAATTTCTACTAAACTTGGAGGCTGAACCTGCAAAAAATCCTTAACAGTTTGCATAGACTTAGCCTTGTCCTCCATTTTCTTTAAAACTGCTTCCACAGGTGCACCAAACAACACATCAGACTGTAAAGGAGCATCCAAAATCCTTGTTTTAACATGCTCAGCTAAATTCTGATCCCTCAACCAGGCGTGCCTACGAAGAACAGAACCAGTGGCAGCCACCCTCGAGGAGGCCTGCACAGCATCAAAACCACACTGCAGGGAATGTTTACCCACCTGTTCAGACACATGAACTAAATCCTGCAACTCTTTACACTCAATACCTTCTGCCAGAGCATCCACCTTAGATTTCAATTGTGAAAGGAGATAATTCTGATATTTTAACATGTGAAACTGACAATTCAACGCCCTCATGGCTAAAGTGGAAGAAGTATACACTTTCTTTCCCCATCTATCCAAAACCCTTGCCTCTTTATCAGGAGGAACAGGATTTTTAACAACAGAGGCCTTCACACCTTTAGGCCCCTGAGAGACAGTTTCCGGGTCTGCCCTAGGACTCTTAAAAAGATACTTATGAGCTTCAGGCACCCTATAGTACCTATCCGGTTTAACTGGGGCAGGAGGCAAAGAATCTGGATTCAGGGAAGCCTCTGCAAAAACATCTTCCACCACATTCAGAACAGGAGGTATAGCTAAAGGCCTATGCTGGGGTAAAGACAAGAATTCCCTAAGCCTCTTCCTGGAGTCAGAGAAATCTTGACCTTCCCATTTAAAATGCTCCCTCATGGAATGCAGAGTCTCTGAAAATGAAAAATCCTCAGGAGGAGAAGCTGAAGGAGTAGAATCATCCACATCAGAATCAGAATAAGGAGGATACTCCTGCAAGTCTTCAGCCAAGACTCAGAAGCCTCGAACATTGCTCAAAACTCTCAAACTCAGGTTCCACCTAGGCCTCTTATCAGGAGGGGGCATAGAACCCCTAATCATAGTAATTAAATCCTCTGCCATTTTAAGCATATGTTTCTTAGGCAAAGACCCTGAAGCACTAGGAGAAACCCCCACTGAAGCTAAACTTGGCCTGCCTCTCAAAGAAGCCTTGGAAACAGAAGGGAGGCCCTAACCACCTTAGGAAGAGAGGGTAGAACAGCCACCTGAGAAGCCCCTCAGCCTGGCCTACTTCCTGAGAGGACACATCTTGTAACAGTAAAGTCTCTCCTGAGACTCCAAAGAAACTCCTGGCAGAACCTCCGGCTCCACTGAGCCTTCTAGAGAACCGGCGTCCGGGACTGTCGGTTCTTCAACTCTAGGCTTTGCTGCTTTGTCCTTGCGCTTTTGGCGAAGGGCGCCGGAGCATCCGGCGGCATTTTATAATTACAACGCTTCCCAAAACTAACCTGGCACAGTCTAACCTTCTCTTAATAGTGCGTTTGTTAAATCTAGCACAAGAGCGGCATCCAACAACGGCGTGCTCAGGCCCTAAACAAGGTATACACAAAGTATGGTAATCCCTATGAGGTATCTGTTTCCCACAAGAAATACAGTTATTCACTTTTCTGACATCCGGTTAAATACTGAGGCAAGAAAAACCAAAATATTCTAACGGGTACTTAGCCAACTTTGATTCGGTCTGAAACTCTGACTTCAGAAACTTTCAGAACGCCAACCTGCACTCGCAAAATTGCTTCTGCATCGGACCATGTGGCAAAAAAGACTGAGGATATGACGTCGGTCATGCGCATTAGTACCCTGACGTACTGACGTCAGTCTAATGCGCCCTGACCGACGTCAGCCATATACTTTGGTATTCGGGCCGACTGGACAGCGGACTACCCAATAGTTAGGACTGCAGCAATGTGGAATGAAGAACATCAGATGTGGAAGAATGCATTGACAGCTCAAGGAATGAAACAAATGGTCAGGAAACAGGGAACCCAACGAATGAAACAAATGGTCAGGAAACAGGGAACCCGAGGAATGAAACGAATGGTCAGGGAAGAGATGTCAGGAGGTTGAGGCCTTTTAATCAGTTAATTCCATGCCAAGAGAATTTAAGTGTGGAAACCAACGCTGAACAAGTCGGTCATGAAAAAATGCACCCACTTCATTTTGGACTGGGAGGAAAATATCCTACTGTGGCAACTGAAGTCCCACATGTAAGTGAAGTGGCAGTAATATAAAAGGATTTATGCAAGAAAATAAATGATTTAGCAGGAGAAGTAAGGCAATGACTGAAGGAGAGGCTGGGAGGAACAAAACACTGTCATACACAGAAGACAACTGTGGACTTTGTTTCTGTACACATAAGGGAGAAACAACTTCTGGGAAAGTTAAGAAAACAATTAAAGTTCAGTATATTGCATTAGGTACTCTCTTCCCCCTCTGTCGGCCTACCATCATGCCTCCCCCTACTAGATACCCATTCATTCCACAATGGCGGGATGTCTACAGATCCACTGGGGTAAGAGCCATCCAAGGGGAGGGTTGGAAGGGAATCTTACAGACATTCTGGGTATTTTGTGCCTTTGTCAGTATGGTGACTATGACTGCTTTTATTATGCAAGCCCTAGCCTCTCTCCGAGTGGTAACACAGGTGCCTAGGAGGTTACTAGTCTAATGCCAAAGGGCCTTTACAAGCCTAGCTGTAAAAAAACCCCCCAGTACCCTTATTGACCACAGTAAAAAGGTCATTGTTAGCACAGCGATCCTAGGATCAGCACCGACTGCCCCTGTCCATGAGAGACACAGGTGCCACCCCCGGGGTGAGTTTACGATCATCCATCCAGATGTCAAGGTTGTGCTTAAATTGGGTCATTGAGGAGCTCTGCTTTCTCAGTCTTCTTGTCTGTCCCACATCTTTAGCACCAATCTTCTGCTTTGCTTCAAGTGCCTGAAACACTAATTTGTTTTCTTCAACCTTCTCAGCAACTGGAGCTACTTGGCCTTCTGCTCTGATACCATAAATTCTGCATCTGTCACAGAACGAGCATCTTACCATCCCCATCTCAGGCACTTCAGCTTCATCAGCTCTAACTTCAACTGCTCTGCCTTCGCTGCCAGGTTTCTGTACCATACAGTAGTACTGATCACACCACTGTTTTGAGCACCTTACATTTCAGCTTCTCACACCATTGTTTTGAGCACCTTACATTTCAGCTTCTTTGGCATTCTTCTATGATACACTACTCTTAAACACTGTGTCAGTTGTTTTCAGCCCATCTGATTCTGGCTCTGACTTAATTTAGACTTCCCTTCGCCTTAATCATCCCTCGCAGATACTTGAAGCATTTTGTTTTGTATTTCAATTCTCAGCTTCTTCTGATTATTCACTCCCATTTGCTGCCATTACAACAGTCTTACCTGTACTTGGTTTCATCCTATGTGCCTTCAGTTTTGCATTCCATTCCCCTATCCTTTGCTGAAATTCTTGTTCATAGGTTAATCATCCCTCGCAGATACTTGAAGCATTTTGTTTAGTATTTCAATTCTCAGCTTCTTCTGATTATTCACTCCCATTTGCTGCTATTACAACAGTCTTACGTGTACTTGGTTTCATCCTATGTGCCTTCAGTTTTGCATTCCATTCCCCTATCCTTTGCTGAAATTCTTGTTCATAGGTAAGTACTAGGCTATCTGCCCAACGGCATCTATAAGCCTAGCCAGAACGTGTTGGCGTTCGCTGCCCCCTTAGATTAGTTCCCTGTGCCTCGGTCCAGCAGAGCCATTAGTTCCCTGTGCCTCTGTCCAGCAGAGCCACTGCAGTGATCCCCGGGGTAAATTTTCTGTTTCCCATTCACTCGTCAAGGTTTCTCTTGAAGAGTGTTAGAGAGGGGCTCTGCCTAATGTAGATTGGAATCCTGTTCCAAAGCATGGGGAGTCTCTGGGACAGGAAACTATCACCTCCAGCATGTCCTATTTATCTTTGTGGTAAGGTTTAGATCCCTAGAGTGTGATTTTTTTTTTTTAGGTGGAGCATGTCCATCAATTCTGTGTTGGGCATGGCCTTGTATGTCAGGCAGAGATCACCTCTGAGTAAGCGGTATGCAACAGAGTACAGCTGGAGTTTCTTCAGTCAGGCTGCATAGGGCATATGTTTGAGGCCAGTAATCCTCTTGGCGAGGTACTTCTGTAGTCTTTCCAGCTGTTGCAGGTGTCTTGTAAGGTACGTCCTAAATGAGACGTTGTACTCAGAGACTTCCTGTAATGCCACATCATAAGTATGCATCAGCTTTGTTGATTTGTCCCCTTAAACCTGCTTTCTAATTTAGTCCATTACCAGTATGATTAGCAGAAGCTGAATCTTAATATGCACAGACTCCCACTGAGAACCCTTCCGCGGGACCAAATACTTTTTGTATTTTTGTCATTGGGTCCTTGTACAGTCAACAATAATTCTGCTGATCTTTGAAACTTCGAATCACAAGACCACCAAAATCAGCTTTCTTGGGACCTTATCGTATGCTTTCTACAAGTCTAGGAATGCTCCAGTTGGACTTTTTCCTCATCTCTAGCTTCTTCTCAACTATCTCTTTCACTGCAAACATCAGGATGGCGGTACTGCATCCTGGTATGAATCCAAACTACTTGTCTCCGTCTTCCTTTCTGCTAATCTGTGTATTGTTTCATCAATCACCCTCTCCAGAACTTTCATGCAGTATGAAGAGTCTGATAAACCCACACTGCTCCTTCTTGTTACTGTACACTGGCACTAGTATGCTTATTCTATAGTCAACTTGGATCTCTCTCTCTCTATATTGCAACTACAAACCTCACGAGCCATTTTTCCCCCAACTCATCCTAAATTTTGATTATTTCCTCATATATACAAACCGATAACCTGTAAATGGTTCATCTCCCAGGCCCATGCTTACACTTATCAAGGGTATCAGAACTTGTCAGTTATTTAGGATGCATGGCTAGGCTTAAAAAGGCCCTTTTGGTCTAGTAAACACCTACGAACCTATATAATGTGTGTATATGTAAAGTGCATGGACAGAAGAATATTAGAAACTGTAGGGGATATTAGAAAGGGCAGAATTACTATCTCTGTTGCGAGGTTTTTTATTTGGGGGGGGGTTAAGCATTCACTATCAGAATTAAAATTCATGTTACTTTTGAAATATTCTACGTTTTAAGTACATTTATTAAATTGGCAGTTATGAGAGGCACACGTAAACACATTAATAGAAAACACACGTAATGCATATAAATGATTTTTTCTTTATAATGGTCATTCAGTCTAATATTACTTAAATTGCTAAATTTCTGCCGTCCCTTAAACCGGAACTCCTCCTGAACTCATTCTGCATGTACTGTTCCCACAAATTCCATCTACTTCTATGTAAATTTCCTCCTTCGCTTTTCTAAAGACCCCATTCCCAGTTGTTCTCTCTCTTACACAATATTCAATATTTCACATACAGCTGGTTTAGATTTTAGATTTCCATGTTCTAGTAATTTTTTTTTTCTTGAAACCAACAGAATTAAACTTAACAAGGCTTACTAAGTTTACTAAGTCTAGGCAATTCAGCTCTTGTGGTCCCAAGCTCAAAAGAATAATTTCCTTACAGCCACCTGCTCCCCCAATATTTCTAATATTGCTCTCTATGGGGAATTTTTAAAATCTGCCAACTCATACTCCCAAAATCATGTTCCCAGTTACCTATTTCTTCCTCATTATACCTCCAACATTCACTACATACCAAAGGAATAATTCTTTGAAGTCTGCCTAGGGTATAAAAACACCTATGCAAACACTTCCAAGCAAAATCCAAACTTTATGGACTTTCTTGCATACTTGGGAGCCATACATATGTCTTCCCACTGTTCCCTTGTAAATTGCTTTTTTACAGTCTCTTTCCAATCTGTTCTAAATTCCTTTGATTGATTCTTATAGTTATGAATATTTTTTGCCAGAGCAGTCTCATTTAGGGCTTCACCATCCCTTTCTCTGTCTATTACTTAATATCAATCAGTTGTACAGAAGGCAGTCTAAACTTTTACTTGGCCTCTTCCTACTCCATTACATTTCCCTCTCTAGTTATTTGCTCCCAATACTTTGGATCTTTTGCTAGTTTTCCACAGTAAATTCCAGCTCCCTCTTGCCTATTTTCAGTACTCCTACTTGCAGTTATCCCTAATGGCAGAATCCCCTTTCTCCATTCCCATGTTGGCTTAGTTCTTAGTATACCTTCTGCTACTTTAGGAATATAATATTCTGTATGATTGTTATTCTCCTTGGGGATCTGTATTCAGAATTCTACTTTCCCATTATTTTTTTTTTTTATATCCCCCCCCCCCCCTTCATCACCCTTTTTCCACTTTGAATTATAACCTTCTGCTTGTGTTCTATATATGAGCCTTAACTGCACAGATATAAATATCCCTTCAAATCAGGTAATCCTACACAAACTTGTTTATTTGGAGGATTAACTTATCCCACAACTCTTGCCCTCTTCTCCTGCCAGATAAATTCATTAAACTCTATTACTGTCCATGACTACTTCTCTTTGATAAAAGGATGCCAGACCTGTACACAAAAGTAAAGGGACAAAGCATTTTCACTACTTGTAATTTACCATCTATAAACAGCAGCTTCTAGTTTCTCTGTTTTAGTATTATCTTTGCTTTTGTTATGGCAGCTAAAAATGTGTGAGAAGAGACTAATGCACCACTATATGGACCGTCTATGCCCTTTTTCCTTCTCACTTGTGCTCCTACACATGCACGGACATGGGCTACCCTCACTGGCTTGGGTAGTCAGGACCATGTAATTCTTGCAATGGTTCCCTGCATGTTCATAGGTGTGTACTAGGCTAATGCCCCTGCAGCCTTTACAAGCCTAACTCATAGAAGTGCCCTGGCATTGTGCCACCCAATGTTAGTTCCCAGTGCCTTTATCAAATAGAGCCACTAGAGTGATCCCCGGGGTGAACTTTCTATTTCACATCCACTCATCAAGATTTCTCTTGAAAAGGGCCAGTGAGGTGCTCTGCTCAACATGTATGGGAAGTCTATTCCAGAGCATGGGCAGTCTCTGGGTTATGAATATGTCCCTCCAGCATGTTCTGTTGATTATGGTAATGAGGTTGAGTTCTCTGGAATGTGTGGTGTGGTGGGATTGGGATTTCTTTAGATGTAACATTTCTAACGGAGCTGGGTCAGACATGGCTTTGTAAGTCGAGCAGAGATTGCTTCTTAGTAGACTATATGAGACAGAGAATAGCTGGAGATTTTTGAGTCTGTCCATGTAGGATGTGTTTAAGGCATATGTGCCTTAAATGCACACATTTAATGACATATGTTAATATGCATCCTCCCTACAGTCGAGGCAATATCAGCACAGCAAGCTAGTTGGGCACACCCAGCTTTCATTTAGTACTGTTATGCACCAGAGCCATTAACTGAACTTGGGTCACCTAGGTCATAGTTAGGGTCTTACCTTTATTTCACTAGGCCACTGAAGTAGAATAAAGATTTCAGCCCTCAACTTGAGTATGCAAGAAAGATTAAGGCCACACAATTGGGGAGACAAATGAAGAGGTGCTAGCCCTTAAGTGAGGAAGAATGGACTCAAATATGTCATGCTGGTATAGAAAACTGCATGAATATGGGACTACACTAGCATTAAAGTTTGTGTGTGCGTGTGTGTGTGTGTATAAAAGAAGACAGCTGGCACACTGCTAACTGCATGATCTGGCATGATAATCCAGCTCAGTGAAGCAAAAGGGAAGTGTAGGCAAGAACTAGTAACAAGGCTTAAAAACAAAAAATGTCAGTGGATACCACCACTAAACATTAGCAGACAAATTACCAGTCAAGTTGTGACTTCTGCTAAAAAAAAAGCAGGATGGAAATAAGGAAAGCAGTGATAAGACGTGAGCTGCTTGATGATGAGACTGGGCAACACGACCACTGGGAACATAGCATGCACAACAGAAACTTTAGAAAACAGAGGTGAAGAGTAGTCTTACAGTAATGTGCAAGAAACAAAAGGTAAACTGTGTAAAGAAATGAGAAAAAATTGAGGCAATGGTGCTATAACAATGTGTTTGGGTACAGTCAATGTTGCCAGATGTCCCTATTTGAGCAGGACTATCCCGGGATCAGCAGCCTGATCCAGAGCCCCGCACTGCCAGATAAAATCCCGGCAAAATAGCCTCTGGTTTGCTTTTTTTGATTGGCCCATATGCCAGTATACGACTCAATTAAAAAAATTCAAAACAGAGCTTGAGTTGAGATCCGAACCTGCTAGTTGAAAAATACAGAGTTAGTACAAAAGATTTCAGAAAAACGGACTATGTAAATAGAAACAAAGTTGTCTGTGCACATCTAAAAGGTGTAGCATGTATTCTCCTTTGTTTGAAAATTTTGGAAAAAAGACTGGTAAATGAATGGTTTTATTTATGTTTGATTCAGAAGCCACTTTTGGTAGGAAAGATGGATTCATTCATAAGTTAATGATCTTTATAAAAAACAGTGTAAGGGGCTTTGGAAGAAAGAGCCTGGAATTCAGAAATCCTTTTTGCAGATGTGACAGCCACCAAAAAGGCTGTTTTTCAAGACAGAAATTTTAAATCTGTTTTTGCTGAAGGTTCAAAGGGTTGTTCGGTTAAGCCTTGAAGTACTACTGTAAGCTCCCAATGAGTTGATGGATCTTTAACTGGAGGTCTGAGCAAGAAGGTGCCTTTTAGAAAAGCTTTGCACAACCCGGAAGCAACCAAGTTAGAAGCATGGTCTCCTGAGTGAAAATTTGATATGGCTGCCAACAGTACTTTGATTGTGGAGAAACTAGCACTTTCTTTAAAGAGAAAAGCTAAAAACTCCAGAACAGAAGAAACTGGGGTAGTAAAAGGATTAATGTAATTTCTCAGGGCCCAAATCGAGACCCCCCCCCATTTACTCTTGTAAATCCTCTTAGTGAAATCTTTCTGTGAGGAAAAAAAAAGGTACGATGCATTACAGAAGTAAGCCAGAGTTGTCTAGCTTTTAATGAAATTGGAAAAAACATGCGGTTAGTTTGAGGGCTGGGATACTGGGATGCTCCATCCCTGAGAGATGTGACAGATCTAGACTAGGGTCCATTATCCAAGGAGTATAACGAATAGGAACCTCACCATGTGAGGCCACAAGAGGGAAATGAGGACAACAGAGCTCTTTAATTGACTGTCTTTCTTCTAAGAATTTTGGAATCAGAGGTACTGGGAGATAGACGTAAGAGACTGAATGGCAAAATGTGAACTAGAGCATCTCCCGGTGACTCCCCCTGGAGGGGGGGGGGTCAGGGCAAAGTACTGGCTGCATTTGTTTTGGGGAGAAGCAGAGAGGTTGCAGCAAAGTTGGCCTCATCGATGGAACGTTTTCTCCACCACTGATTGACAGAGATCACTTGTAAGGTAACAAAAATGGACCTGCTGAGTTTGTCCACTAGTACGTTGGACTTACTTGGAATGTGCATTGCCACTAGAAAGCGGTTGTACATCATCACCCATTGCCACACTCTTATAGCTTCTCAACAAAGGGGGGTAGGATTAAGTTCCGCCTTGTTTGTTGATGTGCCAGACAACAAACCTGTTGTCAGTTTGAATCACAATAGTCCCCAGAAGGAGAACCTCTTGAAAAGCTTGCAACACTAATAGAACAGCTCTCATCTTTAGGACATTGATGTGCAAATTGGTCTCTTGGGGGGACCATGTGCCTTGGACTGTCCTTAAGAAATGCCTCCCCACCCCAGTTGGCTACTGGGAGAGACTGAACGAATAGAAGACCTATGTAAATGTTATCTGACTGGATCCACCAACGAGGATGAATTCTGCAAACCAGAGTAGGTTTGACAGGATGGACAGAAGTTGAAGAACAGACCATTGAACAGCTAGAACCCACTGAAGAACATACATAATGTGCTAAACGGACTAATACTACAGATGCTGCCATGGAACATAGGGCCTGAAGAAAACGTCCAGCAGGATGATAAAAATCTGCTGAACCTGGGACTTGACTGTACCTATATGATGAGAAGGTAGAGAAGCAATCTAAATTATTGTGTTTAGACGAGTACCAATGAACTCCAGGCTCTGTACTGGTAGTTTTTTGGATTCAGAAATGTTGACTGTAATGCCTAGTGCTTGGCAAATTTGTAGCAAACAGTCCCTGGACTGTTCTAGAAGATGCCTGGTTGGGGCAGCAAGGTGCCAGTCATCTTAAGCATGGAAACAATCGGAATCTTTGCAGTCTCAAGTGAGCTGCTACCACTGCCGTACACTTGGTAAAACACCCTGGGGGCTGTGGTGAGCCCTAACGGCATGGCCCTGAACTGATATGGACTGCCTCCCAAACAAAAACGCAGAAATCTTTTGGAAAGTCTGTTTATTTTGATGTGAAAGTATGTGTCCTGAAGATCAAATGAGCACTTCCAATCATCCTGAAGTAAATGAGGTAGAATGGACTGAAATGTAACCACTCAGAACTTTGATTTCCTCACATATTGATACAGATTGCTTGGATCCTAAATTGGTCTTGGGTTCCCTATCTTTTTTAGCATTAAAAAGAACCTCGAGTAAGTTCAGAATCCTCTCTGGTCTGGTAAGACCTCCTGGATGACTTTTGTCCAGCAGTTTCTGAATCTCTTGAGCTGCATCTTCTCTCTGACTGGGTGGAACATCTGGAATCTCCTCTTCAATGACGGAATCTGGAAAAATGGTATGAAATAACCTCTGGATATTACTTTTAGCACCCAATAATCTTTTTATAGCCCAGGCATCTGGGCACAAGGACAAACGTTCCTCGAATGCCTCAGAGGCAAGCAGTCAAACAGCCATTCAGGAGCACTGAAATGGTCTATCCAGAATGTAATCTCAGAAACCTTGGCTTTGCAGGCCCCCCCTGCCATGAAGATGGCATCTTCCATTTGAACTCCCTCCTCTGCCTCTGAAGGTGTTGTCTCCAGGCGAATCCTGGAAAGATCCCTAGGTACTGATGAAAGAAGACTTGAAAGGCTCCCATAATCGCATAACCGCATCCAGGCATGTTTCCTTATGGCAATGCCTGAACCAGATACCTGTGAGGTACCCTCTGCTGCATGAGAAATCAACCTCATGGACGCATTAGAAATAGATAATAAAGTGGCCAGCTGCAAGGATGATCTTTTACAGTCTTCTGCAGACATGGCCTCTGAGAGAGATTTTGGGAGTTCCTTAGTAAAAGCCCTCTGCAGTCTTGCAAAGTGCACCAAGCAATTCAGTGACCTAAAGACAAAGGTTGCTGAAGCAAATACATGCTTTCCAAACCTATCCAATGCCATGGACTCTTTTAGGGGGATGGACAGAGCAGCTCTGTTCTGCTAGCTCCTTAGTGGCTGCCACCACATTCATTGCATCAAAAAGGACTCCAACTCCAATGTGGTTTGTCTTTTGGAGGAGCTAAAATTTTATCTGGATGATGTGGGATTTGTTCAACAGAATCAGGTTCCTTCCATGCCCTACGAGAACCTAGGTCGATACCTCATCAGCTGGGGTAGTCACCCAATATGTTGATGGACTGGAATCAAAAGCTTCCAGTAATACTAATGCCTCAGGGAAAGGAACAACTTAGGACCAACCAGTCTTCTGCTTAAAGATATCTAAAATGTCTTCAAATGAGATGTCATCAGGTAGTGATCTAGGGGACCATTCCACTTTGAAGTCAGTATCTTTGATGAGAGACTCCAAGCGGAAATCTATGCACCTTTTTACATGTTCGCTTTCGGTGTGCCTCCTCAGTGGGATGCTCTGGGGAGGTGTTCGAAGAGAGGGGTAGTTCCTCTGTAGGAGCTGACTGGATGCTAGTAGGTACTTGCTGTCCCTATGGAGTAGGTCTGATGGGATCAGAGCTCTAAATCATATAAAGAAAAGGTGTAGGATCCAAAGAAGTATGAGACTGTATCTCTACAATGAGGGAACACCCTCTCCACAACTTCAAAGGCTGATGGACCAGGAGATGCAGTGGCCAGCCACACCAGAGCTGAGACTCCCAAGGCAGGCAAGCTGCGACTTCATCTGATCCATGCCTTGAGGAGGAAGCTGGACCTGAGCTATCTAGTGCCAAGGCTCTGAGGGGCAAGGGCAACTCTGACATCAGAATAGGTTCCAGCCTCATGGTTCCCATGTTGATGCTTTGGCTCCAAGACTTATCCCGATTCGAGGGAACAGGAAACCATCAGAGTCGAAAATGTAATCCTCTTTGGCTCCAACACTGGTACTCTCAGAATTCTTGGATCCAGGGGCTCTGAAACTGAAGGACGGATCAGAGAAGGAGATGCAACTGTATGGGGTGTGGAAGGAAGACTCACTGGTCCAATGGGAGATGGAGCCGGTATAACCCCATCTGGATCGGAGCTCTGATTAACTTTCTCATTATCCTATCTATTTCAGCTTCAGAAAGACTCCTGCATGACCTGACAGATGAAGTAGTGGACTGAGGTCTAGAGTGTTTCCTCGAAGTTTGCACAAAAGGGGAATGGAGCCAAGAAGAAATAGTGTCAATATCAAACTCGGGTGAGCAATCTCTCGGAGTATGAGATGTGCCAGTAATAGTTTCCAATGGTTTTGGATCTACAGATTAAGCAGGAGGACTGCCTGAAATAACTAAGATCTGAAGACCTAGGATACAAAGTTTTTCTCTTTGGATGAAATCAAATCGGATTATCTATGTATCTTATGTGGAGGTTTAGAGGAGGATGAAGTCTTCAGGAATTTGGAAGGAGACAGTTTTCTATGCCCTGACTGAGCCTTCGAAGATTTGCAGGGAGTCTGAGCCTCGGGAGAGTAAGGGGGAGGTAACAACCCTTTGAGGACTAACTTATTCCTCCTATCTGCAATAGCCCATGAGTTAAACACAGAGCAAATGGTATGATTTGTACCAGGGTGTGCTGCCCTAAACAGTAGACGCACTCCCCATGGGCATCCAAATTTGGAATTTTCTGCCCACAGGAAGTGCATTTTTTTTAAAACCTGTAGGTTTCTCAGCCATAGTTCAAAAAATGCTCAGGGAAAAGATCTGCATCCATGCAAGACACTGGCAAATGAGATCTGAGGTACTGGGGGTGGACTAGGGCATTGTGGGTAGAGGGAGGAGTTCGATCTGAAGTCTGCAGAATGAGGCCAAGTCAGTGCCAAGGACAGATCTGTAACCCATCTGTTGAGGAAGCATGAAAAAGTCAATCAGATCTACGGATACTTGTACAGGGTAACTCGGTTATTTTCATTACAACAGATCAAATTTAAAACCAGTCAATGCACTGGGTAGAAGTATGAGAATGGCAGTGTAATGAAGCCTTCTTTTCAGTGAGAGGGGAAATGGTATGAATTAATGACTAATCCATTAGTTTATTTCCTTTTCCTTGACTTCAGCAGAATGTATAATGAAGAGCATATTTACATGAAGTCAAATAGTTCATGGTTAGTTAATGTTGAATATTTTAAAGCTTACTTAACAGAGAAAATCTAGCACTTGCAAAACAGACAGGCTGGACAAACCTAGAACTACTAGGGTTTCATTAAAGGATCAAGATCTTGCCATGAAAGAATTTAAATGTACATTTGTTGAGAGGGGCTCAAATGCTACAGGTATAAATGACTGGTTAACTTAGTGGTCAAATGAATTATCAAGCTCTTGAGTATTAATTCATTAAGAAGGCTCTGAGATCAAATTGCTTTTATGATGGCAACACATGCAATCCAGAAAGAAAAGGAGAATTTGTTCTTTCAGGATAAGTGTTAAAGATCATTTTATCAAGCTGCGATAACCTTCTAGCAAGTTATGGTACTATATCTGTGATGCCCCCCCCCCCTACCTCTAGCTTAACTGCCAGACACTCCCTCTACCTTCAACCTAATCATCCCATTTATCCCATCACAGATTATGGCAAGTCATCTCCAAGCTAGGCCAGAGTCCTGTGACTCAATAATTCCTGCCTAGCAGCCCAATCAGCCCATTCAATTCCCCCTCTGGTAATCAGGCGGTAGGGCTCCACAGCCTAAACACTGGGGTAGGCCTCTGAGCTGCACTATTGCTGCAGAGCATGCAGAAGCAAGTGTGCTACCCACTGCTTCCTCACATGCAGCTATGCTTGCTAAAGCATGTGCTTGGCAGGCTCATACCCTGTGGGTGCAATATCTGGTGCGACTTCAAACTGTCATCCAAGCAGCAAGCCACAGCTACACTAGGATGGGCAAGTTGACAAGACACTCCTATTCCTGTAGCCCAAACAGATTGCCTGGGTCACAGTTAAGGCTTCCTCCTTTTGTGCCACTAGGCTGGGCCTCATATCTGTGCTAAATAATGAAATAATAAAACCAAGAGCATTTACCTGAAATATGCAGGAAGCTCAACAAGTTAGAAACACCAAAGTGCTATATGATTCTAATGAACACTTCAGGGGGTTTACTGGGACTAAACTGACATGTTTATCAGAAGTTCACTATTTGGTTTCTGCAAAGGGGTGGAATTGGCAGTATGTGGTTAATTCTATGGTAATAGGTTTCAGGACTACAGGGTAGCTGGGATAACAAGGAAGACTGGTAATGTCACTATTGTAGGATACCACCGTAGGCAAAATCTGTTAACTAGATACTGCAAGTACTACATTAGACGGGATGACTAAATTTAACTGCATATATCCTTCCTCCTTTAAAGATGTTTAGAAACTGATGTACATCAAAATGATAGTTATTTTCTTTCAGTAAATCCTTTACTGAGAACAACCTTTAGGGAAGTACAGAGATGACACTACAGATGCACAAAAATACACAGTAAACAATCAATGTTACAGCAGATGTGGACATAAATCTTTAAAGCCATTACAAAGTAATTATTAAAAGTAAATTAATTATAAACAGTCCGAAAACTAGTCCACAGATGAGCATGATTTAATTGTCCAGTATCACGGGAAAAAAAATGAAATTGATCAAACTAGCGTAGGAAACCGCTACAGTGCACTGCTTAATAAGTCAATTAAACAGACTCCTATAGAAACTAATACTTGCACATCAGTAAGGGCTGCAATCTACACACTAATAACAGTAGCAACATGGATAAGCCAGCTGGAAAATTCTTAGCCTAAGCTGGCTTGAAGGGTCAGTAAAAAGCAGCAGAGAATCTTTTACAAGGAAATGGATGTCCAGTCCTTACTGACAATTAGTGAACTGATGACACAGTTGATGTATAGGTGGGCAGTCCCAGAATTTAGGGATCATATTTGTATTACACTCTGCACAGTGTGCATTTCATATCAGAAGCAAATGTTTATTGACACTGTACCATGAAGTCCAATATCCCTCCTCTAAAAAGCACTTTTTTTATACAAAAAACGCACACCATTTTTCTAAGGAGATTAACTTGTTTGAAGCTTCTACCAAAGCAGGCAGGTCTAACTAATGCACAGACCTTAGAAACAGTTTCTTGCTACATCAATGTCACACGATATTAAATTCCTACATAACTGACATGCTTTAACCCCAACTGTACTGAAGCCTGGCAGTGGGTTATAAGTGGTAAAAAGGGTAGATAAAATTCTGGAGTTTAAGTGAGAACAGCTGAAGGTACACCTTTGTACATGGGTACTTTCAGTGTTCCTGTGGCTTGCCCTTTCTCTTGTGCTGAAGCTGACCAAAGGTAGCAAAATGTGTACCCTCTGTACACAGTGCAGTGTGACAACCACTATATTTTCTGGGTGTCTCAGCCTTCCTCTTTCATCCATGCCTTGTTAACTCATAGAGGGGCAGCCCCATCAGCATAATGTAACGTCCCCGTACCTGTGAAGGATTGGAATGCTTATATCATACTCTTAGTGTTTTGAAAGTATGGGCTAACTGACCAGGAAAACATTTACAGTACCATGCCATAGCCCAAGGAGTGTCTGCTCCTAAAATACATGCCTCCAGTGTTGCCCTTACAGGTGGTGATAAAACATCGGAAGCTATTAAAAAAGTTGTGACAGAGGAAATGCATGAGAATTCCTGTTAGGGATCCCTAATCCTAATTCAGAGGTGGGAGATATGCAGACATTGTCCCTGTTTCCTCTTTTTAACCCACATACATGGAGAAGGAGAGAGATTTTGGTGTCTGTTTCTGTGAGATACAGACCAGCGCTCCACTGACATGGTGTTAGATACAAGAGATTCAAGAAGGCCAACATTTTAATTGTGGCTACTATCACCATTAGTGAGATAAACCTAATCCATCCACAGTCTCAAAGGAAAAGCTTGTGCTATTCTACTTTAAGATTAATATTGGTTAAATTTCTCCAAGGCTTTTAGGTTTCTAGTAGCACGACAGGAATGGACCCCATTCTTAAGTCAAAGTATGATTAAAGTTCATGAAATTATTATTATTTCAATCTTTCATGTTAGCCAAAAGTGCTCTTCTCAGTATCCAAAACGTGCCCAGAACCGATGACTCTTGTAATTCATATCGGTAGCAGATCTGAATTAACTGTAAATTATTTTTTTTTTTTTTAAATTAAACACATTGCTCCTACAGTTATTGAGACTGTCTGGGTATCCCTCCAAACTGCCCTCATTTCTGCCTGCAAATCCTGGTATTTTATGACTTTGTGCCTCTCTGTATGTAAGACTCTAATCACTGGATGTAGCAATTTCAATGTAGCAATTTCAATGATCAATGCCTTTTCATGGGCTACTATATTTTTTTTCACATCTATTTTTTGAACTGGGGGAATGGGAGATGCTTTGTAGCTCATGTTTCCAACGTTTCTCAGCTATTTCAATATTGTATTGTTTGCACAATCCCCAAAGCAATAGTCTTGCCACATGATTATGCCTTTCAGTATACAGGGCTCACCATTAGTGTATTACACCCATCAACAAGATGTTTTACAGAACCTGCATTTGTCTGTTTCTCCATGTTTAATGGATTTACCTGCATTTGTCTGTTTCTTCATGTTTAATGGATTTTGTAGACCAAAATGTATGTAGTCCAATACCTAGGGACACCAATATTAACCTTTCATCGTTTGGTTCAAATTCCTCTTCTTAACCATTCCTGCATTAGATCCTAATCAACATGGGATGGTTCCAGGAGTTTTCAGTTCTTGTTAACTATATGTATGCCTTTTCTACATTTCTTGCCTTCTCATGTGATCCTTCTCCTTGTATTCTTTACATTTTCAGGCACATTCAGTTGCTGCCAGATTTTTATCTACTTCTGGTTTGACTTCCATTCCTGCTTGACACCGATATGCTTCTGTTAAACTAAGCAGGGAAGTCATCTTAGACTTACTTGTCCTCATGTTTTAAAACTTACACAATGTTTGGTTTTGATGAAGTCAGCAGACATGTATGCAGTCCTACGACTTTAGATTTATACATGTAAACAATTTCAAGGAGTTCCATACAGCCTTCAGAATGAAGAAAATATAATATTGGTATATACTGATTTTTATACATTTGATAGGCATGAAGCATTTTTCTTGTTTTCCTGCACAAATAATCCAATATCTTTTGGGGCCAATAACCCCAAAACTAAATTAGAACACGAATGCCAAAGTGGATTATAGCTTGGACTTTATTCCTAGATGTCAGGGCTGTTTTCAATATTGGTCTTGTAAAATATTCCTTACTGAGTTTTGTTCGCATTTGGTCATGCCAATCCTTCATCAGTTCCCAAATATTTACACACTCCCTCCTCCTGCTCAAGTTCCATTATATCACATTCCTGTCCCAGACTGATATTTTCTTGGTGCTGCAGCTTTTCTTCTTTAAATATGGTTTTTACACAATTATCAAGACCAAATGACATTCTTATATCTGAATGTTTTAACTACTTGCAGTTGTGCTTTCAGCTCATCTGATGAGCTACACAATTTTAAATAATCCACAAAAAGGTGAGAAATCTTTATACTTGGTGGTCTTCTGGAAGCCAGATTGTAAACAATGACCTAATCTGTTAAGTAGATAGCTTAATGGGTTAAGGGCAAGAGAAGAGAGTAGTGGTGACAGTCACCCTGGAATATCCATCTGAATTTTTATACCTAGGATAATTTTGTCCTCTATCATGGCATGAGATTTTCCAGTTAGGAGCTTTTCTTAAATTTTGTTTGTTTCTCTGACTGTTACTTCATCCAATTTCATATCCTGTACATTTGAACTTCTTAATGCTTTTAACCAAAGGTTAGGTACTGCATCTGGGCCTGGGGATTTCCAATTAGATGCTTTTCTTAACTTTGTTTCAATCTCTCTGGCTGTTACTTCATCCCATTTCATATACTGTAACCTTTAAACTTCTTATTCTTTCTTTTACGTCTTCTATCCATTCAGCACCATTGTTATATTTCACAGGGTCTTTATAGACATTTCTCCAAAATGTTATCTATTTCTTCTCTTTTAGTGCTATTTCTTTTGCTTTGTTTCCCAATTCTCTATAAATTTTTTGGGTCATCAATGAATTGCTTAATTTGTACTTTTCCTATACATTTATCTGCATAACTTCTAATTTTTTCTGCTTGTGCTATTATCTTTAGTTTATTATTTGCAATAGTGTATGATAGATCCTGGACTAATATCCAGTACATTATCAGAGCTGCGATGAAAGATTATGCCTAAATATTTTGGGGGTTTTGAATTCTAAGGAAAGTGAAGAGGGGCAATATATCCAAGGAGGCAGGCAGCACTATTTACAATAAGCATTTCAGTCCTGTTTTACACATTTAACTTCACTCCGTAGAGTACAACAAACTTTGCCAACATTTTGTGAATCCAACAAAAGCCTTTTCCAGGGTTTTATGCCCCGACTACTGCATAATCTGCAAAAGACTGCCCCTGCACCCAACACCATGAAATGACCATTTCTCAACCCACTTGTCACAGATTACACTACAATTTAGTGTCTGTTGTCAGAAGGAACAGTGCTGCCGATGGTGGATAACCTTGTCTGGTACACTTAAACAATGTAAACAAGGAGAATACATAGCTATTGGCACAAACAAATGTAGAAGTAAAGGCATAAAGCTCCTGTACCTCTGTAAAGAAGTATGAGGAAAATACATTCTCGTCTTTGAGAGTCTTGAAGAGAATAGGTGATGTAACAAACACTTTTCAAAACCTGCCATAAATCAGCAATCAGCTCTAGTACTTGCTGATGCCCTTGCATATTAATGCTGACTGTGGGAGGTGGCTGGTACTGATTTATTCTGGGGCACAAAACTAGATTTTTGTGGGTAAAGTGATAGAAGGAAATATTTTCTTCAGTCTGTCTTGGTCTGAATAGAGCTTGATATCTAAGAAAGGAAATCAAACAGTAATTCTGCCCTGGTTTCAGTAGTACTATGATCACTGAAATTAAGGAGGAAGCATTAATCAGCTAACAGTTCAATGGAGGGCGAATAAGCATTAATATATTTCAGGATTTATACCGTCTGATCTCAGGCCATTACCAGTCTAAGAAAATTCTGAGGATTTAGCCTAAGGAAATGACTGACACCTTCCACTATTCTTAAGACA
>NC_056746.1:522213524-522245357 GCF_019279795.1 Protopterus annectens
AGGAAAACCTTTTTAAAATTCCCTTTCATCAAAAATATTTTAGAATTCTTATCCTCTCCTCTCCTACTATTAAAATTCAGCTGGCAACGATTTTGAACTTTCGCTTCATATAAGGTTTATGCAAAGCATTTCTAAAAGGAATTTTTTTTTCTTTGTTGTTCAAACCCCTTTTTAAGAATCCTATTCCTCCCTGGGATCTTACTGTAGTATTACAATCCATTGTACAGCCTCCCTTTGAACCTTCTGCCAAATGTGACCTTAAATACTTATCTTGGAAAACCTTATTCCTTGTAGCAGTAACTTCTGCCAGGAGGGTTTCAGAAATTCAAGCTTTCTCTTTCAAGCTACCATGCTTTTTTTTCATAAAGGCAGAGTTGCCTTAAGGACAAATCCTTCCTTTCTTCCTAAGGTAGTATCGGATACTAATATTAATCGCACTATTAATCTTCCAGTTTTCTTTCCCAGTTTTTCTAATAAAGGAGAATACCCCCTTTATTTTGATGTTTGCAGATTGTTAGTTTTACCTGCACAGAACAAAAGATATTTAAAAATCAGACCAATTGTTTCCTTCTACCAAAATTGGCAAACCAGTCAGCAAAGTAACCTTGGCCAGATGGCTAAAAGACTGTATAGCCTTTGTTTATGACAAAAAGAAAATTGATTTGCCCGTACCAGTAAAGGCTTACTCTACAAGATCAATGGCTACATCAGCGTTTTTTCAGTCTTGGGCTTCCATGGATGACATTTGTGCAGCAGCAACTTGGGCTTTCCCTCATACCTTTATTACTCATTACAAATTGGACCTGGTCTCCAGGGGAAGAGCGTCCTTTGGTTCATTGATGCTCAGGAATGTCCTTCCTTGAATTCGCCCAAGATCTAAGGTAGCTGGGGACTCTGTCCTATTGGTCAAGGATAAAATGAAGACTGACAGCTTCAGGTAAAGAAGTTATGTACTCACCATAATGTTCCATCTCAGTTGTCCACCTTCATGTGTCTTTGACTTCCTTTCCTCCTTCCCCCGGCCTTTCTGATGTCCCTTGATGGAACAGATTGGACACACACCTCCATGTTTGACCAGTTTTATATACTAGATATGGTTTTCATCAGGCCTTCTGTTATGTTTGTTTAGCTGTTATCTGCAAACTCAGTCTGAGGTAACTAGGAGAGAGGTGTTGTGGGTAGGGTTGAAGCTCAAGAGTTTGGCCTACATGAGCTGTTGAAACGGAAGAGACAATGCTGATTCTCAGAACTGAACCCATTGGTCAAGGATAAATGAAAATTAACAACTGAGATGTAACATTATGGTGAGTACATAACGAGATATATATATATATATATATATATATATATATATATATATATATATATATATATATATATACATACAGTGTGTTGACATTAATCCTCCTAAAAGTTTTGACCTTGGTATATTCTACAATTCAAAATGGAAGATCCCCCCCCCCCCCACACACACACACACACACACCCCGTTTGAAAGAATAATTATTTTTAGTGTCAGTTTGCTTTTTGGCTTGCTTAAATAAGAATAGTTGCAGCCTTCAATAATTTTCCATTTTTATGTGGATTTGCTCTTCCTGTCTGCTAAACAATCAAACCCTCTCATGTCTATCGATCCATTTGTTTCCTTCATGGGAGGTTATGCAGTGGACTGATGAGGGAAGGCTTTCCCTCACTTCCACAAGGTGCATTCTTTGCAAACAGCACAAGCATTAGTTTTCCATCTACATCAGGATGATCACACTGCCCCTGTGTGCCCCTGGTGCACACAGCCCTTGCCCCCCCTCAGGAGAGGCAAGCTGGCCATGCCCCTTCACTCTTCCCCCTCCATGCTGTGACCACCCTAACACCTGGATAACAATTAAGGGATCATTCCCTGCACACCATGGAGATAGGCTTAATGTATCAAAAATTTTTGCTTAAAATTCCAGTAGGAAGACCTTGGGAGGCACATGTTGGAAAAGTGCCTGAGCCACTGTAATGCCTACTTACCTTACATTTGCTATAGTCATGCAAATTCCCTTCCATTTTTGATTTAAAAAGTATGTGTCTGTCTATGTGTATTAACTTTTCCTAAAATATCCCCAAAATTACACTGGATGGATCCTGTGGTTATATCTGAACTAAGTTTATATACATTTGTTTAAAGGGGTCTTACTGGACGGAGTCCCTTTTCAGCAGAGGCTGAGGGAGAGAAGTTTTGTATGAATTTACACAAAACAGTAAATGAGATTTTACAGTACAGTTTTTAAACAGTTCTATAGCAGAAAATTCAACAGTTTGAGTACATTTGAGTATCATGCTTTCAGCAAAGTTTAACATTAACGATGAGTACACCTTACATACGGAATTGAGAAAGATTATAGACCACAAGCAGATTAAGATATGTAGGGGTATGGACAGAAAACAGCCAGAGGAAATGATGCGGTAATCCAAGAACTGTGACCTGTAAGAGCATGGATATAAAATAGCCCGAGGCAAAGATGTAGTTATGAGAGAGAAAACACAGAATATCAGCTGGGATTAAAAGAAATGAAAAACTAGAGTAGTTAATATAGGATTAAGTGAGAAAAAGTGTTTTAGTCAAGGATGGAGCAAGAACAAGTCCAATTATCCATGAAATGCATTTTAGAACTTTTTAAAGGATTTGTGTGAAGAGCTTACTCTTACAGGGAAAAGAATGGCATTCCACATTTTTGTGGCATGACATAAGAATAGACAGTGTCCTGTTGAGTTAGTTGACTTCAACATTGCAAGTCTCTATCACTTGATCTTTAGGTTCTATTTGAAATATACCAAGTAAGAAATTTGGCTAGGCTTGGGAATTTTCAGGGTTGTGGATTTACAGCATGTTTCATAGTCTGTCGAAAATAAGACAAGCTGTGAGAGTTCTAATTGGAGCTTTTTTCAGGATAACCACTGGTGTTACCTGTATGCTAGGCTATCTGCAAACTTTACAGTTTTGTTGTAGCACTCTTCTAGTAGGGTCATTTGGGTGGGTAGCGTTGTTTCCTCACAGCAAGAGGCTCTCCCGTTCGATTCTCTGATGGAGTGCGGGGAGTGCCTTCTGTGTGGAGTCTGCATGTCCACCCCACAGTTGGGTGGGCGTTTGAAAGACATGCATAAATGGGCGTAACTTCATTGAAGGTTGAATGTTGAGCTGGCACCTCGGCATTCGTCAAAATCTACTGCCAATCATTAGCGGACCGGAGTTCCGCTGTGGCGACTCCTAACCGGGAAAAGCTGAAAGACAACAACAACAAATTGGAAGTAGGAATGTTGTGGCTATACATACTTTTGCTTCAGTTAAAAGTGTCTCAGGTCTGTAGAGGTGACCACATGTTTTTATTTTTATATGGAGATCAACTTTCAAAGTTTCAACAATTACTGTTCCTACTAGCATGAAGCATTAAACAGTTTTAGTTGTGGTGTTATTGGAAGAGATTATAGTGAAGTTTTTTTTTTGGAATGGTTTAGGAGTAAAGAGATTTTTTTTTTTTTGGGGGGGGGGGCATTAAAATCTGGAAGTTGTAGAACCAAGCCTGTACAGGGAGGAGGAATTCCTGTGTTAGTTACTGTAATTTGTCAATGGTTTTAGCTGGACAGATGTGTGTTTAATCATCTGTATACTGTACTACAGAGGCATTTTTGGTTGATTTGTGTTGGTCATTAATGAAAATACTAAATATGACTAGTCCTAGGATGGACCCTTGTGGAACTCCTACAGATATAGAAAGGGTGGAGATGATGTCAATGGTCCATTTGACTGCCTAGTCTCAGATAATAATTGGAGAACCATGACAAGGATGGCACTGTCAAGTCCAAGTGAGAAGTATCTGTTAAGTTTAGGATGGGACACCATGCCAAAGGCTTTGTACAGGTTGAGGAATATTGCTGATAGCTTGCCGGTGTTACAGTGCTGGTTAATGTGTGTGTACAGAAATTGAGGAGCAGTGTTGGTACTGTGATGTGGGCAGAAATTGTGTTGGGTAGGAGAAGGTGAATTATTTTCCAGTATAGATTTTTGGTCATTGGTGATGGATGTATTTCTGTAGGATTTTGGCTAGGAGAAGAAGAAGATAGCAATGGGGCAATAGTTGAAGTCTGTAGAATGCCCACCTTTGTGAGGTGGCATATCATAGGATTTCTTCCAGAGCAGCGGGATAGAGCAATTGATTAGAATGCTTACTGGGTAGGCTACTACACTTGCTGCTAGTTTAATATATTCAGGAGGAAGGTTGTCTGGGGCAAGAGTGTTTTTTTGATGAAGGAGAATTTGTACAAATTTGAGCGATGTTGTATTTCATCATTGAGCAAAGTCTTGTATAGGTATAGAGGTAGTTGCTGTGTCATAAGAGTGAGGCAACTGTTTGAATGAAGAAAGTGTTGAATTGGCTAGCTACGCTTTATGTGAAGTTGTTTGTTATGGGAGTTGGTTGGGTTGTATCTCCAGGGTGGAGTATTGTGTTTATATATTGGATACCAAGATTTACCTCTTGAGATTAATTCCTTGGCATTTGTCTCAAGCACATAAGCAGATTATGATCGTAGACCCAATTATAATTGCATACCGAGAAATCTTATAGATTAAGTCGTCACATATCTCTTGGTTGGGATTTGCCTTGACATGCTTGCCATGAATTCCAAATAAAGATCAAAGAAAATTGGAGAGAGTGAGCATCCTTTGCCTTATGCCACTTAATAAACTGAATGCCAGAGAAAGTGTTCTTCACCTGCTCCAGCCATAGCCCCGTAATATACTGATAGAAGTATTATATCCAAACCCGTGAGGAAATTTCAGATACAGCAGTAGTTGAAAAAGATACGTCTAACTTATCTTGTCATATCTATTGTTTTCCAGCAATTAGAATTATTAATGTTTTGTTTATAGCAGCATGTCCTGTTAGTAAGCACATTTTTTAACAAGTTATGAGCAGTTCTGGCAGGTACACATCAGCAGGGGAAGTATTCTGGCCAGTCAGTTCAGTATAAGGCAGTGAAAAGTTTATAGTCGTGGTTGAGAGTAGATATTAGATGATATAATCCTTACAAAGAATGTCTTTACCAGGTTTCAAAATGGTAACAAGTATTGCCTGCCTGACTTATTTACATTAGTACCCAAATGCCTTTCATCTGAGATAAAAACTATATTCCATTCACCTGCCTATATGACTAGTTCCTCCTGGCTGATCCAGTTAATGTGCAACTGTATCATCTCTTCTTGAGATGTTTCAGGGGGTAGATATCCATGTACATACTTGCCTTCCAACCTATCTTTTACTGTTGCATATATACTCTATCCATTTTTTGCTATATGGAGAAAAGGGTAGCTTGACTTGTAACTGCACCTGTATGCCCTCCTGAAGGGTATGAAGCAAGACGGTCTGTATGAAAAACAGATGTTTTTTATGAACTGCAGTAGCTGCTTTATGGAAAAAAAAATTCCCAGTTGAGCCCCCTCCACCCCCCCATTCTGCATGATTAAACTTCAACAAAACTCCATTAACAAATTCAATTTAGATAAATAACATGTCCACTTGTGAATTGTTGCAGGCATAAACAAAGTCAGAAATTGCTAAAATATAATGTGAAGAATGTTGTGAATGTTCTTTGATTATATTTCCAGCCTTACAATAAGCCCAGCTGCTCTTTGTAAATGTATTGGATCAAAGTCTAGCACCTCAGCTAGTAACTGTAGTATGTCATTTGTTAGTAGCCACTTCCCTCCCCAAGTTTAATATAGACAGAGGAAGATGTCTCCTTCAGTGCCAAGACTGTTGCACATTTCTGCTGATTTCCCGCCTGCCCATTTCGGACAGTCTATATTCATTTTTAAGCTTCTTGGTTAGTTCTGGAGCCAAACTGTAATAATTTTTGTATTATACTAATTGTTAGCAAAATTCAACAAATGTGTATGTGATTACCTCAGAACTGAGCAGTTATTTGATAAACACGTTTAGTACATTAGCTGTGATGTGTCCATATAAGACAACCAGCTGATATCAAGGAAAATGGATTTCTTAATCAGCATTCCTGTTAAAAGTAGGAGGTAGCTGAAGGATAATAACCAAGAGGTAGAAGTGTGTATGTGGCAGGTATCAGTTCAGTATATGTTTCAGAGTGTTTTGAAGAAGTTTAATATTGGTTAAGACAAATGCACTAAATGCAGTTAATAGTTAGAAAAGCAGTGGTTAGTGTGTGTTTTTTCTCTGTTGCTTATTGGTTACAACATACCATTTTGCTACATAGAACAGATTATTTTCATTTTATTCAAGTAAACAATGTAATCTCAAAAGGTGAAATTAATATTGTGCCATTAAGCCACTTTTTCTTGCAAATCTAGATTTTTCCCTTGCGTGTATATAGATTTCTTTCCTGGCCTATAACAGATCACATTGAATAGTCCCCTGTGTTGCGAGTGCAGTCTTAACCTAATGGTAACTCAATTTCATCCCAAAACTTCAGAGTATTTTTTTTCTTGTTTTTAGCCGTGAAGACTTGCCATGTAGACTTCAGAATTGCAAGCAACTCTAACAGTGCTATGCATATTTTAAACTGGGAAAGAGGGAACTCTGACAAACCATGTCTTACATGCTCTCTGGCGTACCAGGAAGTCCACAGACTTTCATTGCTTACTCGGGTCACAGAAACCTTCCTGCATTTGCAGTTAGACCCAAGGTTATGCTGTCACTTTCTAGTCCTGAAGGGGGCAGAAGGCTTCCATTCCACCTTGGACCTCAACAGCTGTACTGAATTCATTCAGTTTTTCAAATTTCAAATGGTGTCTCTTCAGAAAATCAGGCCTTTCTTGTGACTGAGCACCTGGATGCTGTCACTCGATGTAGAGAGCACCTTTTACCACATCAATACCAGTAGCCTGGAAACTGATGAGGCACTGTGAACTCTCAGACACTATTTGGAGTAAGAGACCTCCGATTCTGTTGTGATTTCAGTGGCTACAAAAGAAGTTATTGGAGGAGGGCTCCACTGTACATCCTCCTATTAGGGAATCTAGGCTAATGGACCATTTTGATAAGTTGACTTGCACCTCATAAACTTTCCCCCCTGAGGGCATTGAACTGTTTTGAATAAAATAAAAAAAAAAAAACTGGGATACCATTGAACTGACTCTGGATTCCCCCTGGACCCCCCCCCCCCCCGCCCCACAGTAGGCATAAAGAATCGAATGGAAGGCCAGCTTTTGATCATGTTGTCCATCAACCCCCTCAATGAGGCTACTGACCAATGCAGCTTAATGAGCAGTGGGCACTGGCATAGCCATGCACCATCATATCTGGCTGCAATTTTGCAGACACCTTTAGTTGCAATTTCTAAATACCCCATATGATCGATCAAAGGTCCTACTGCAGGATCCAGAAGTGTAGCAAGTGAATCTGGTTTGAGAAATCTCAGCATTCTTCCAGTGATTCCCCTTCTGACAAGATCTCTTGTGCCAGAGGGATATTTTTAATGGACTTCACCCCATGGGCAAAGGAGGTCGATATAACCAAGAGTTTAGAAGTCCATTTTCTGGGAAACCCTTCCATCGCTCCTGAAGAGTTGTCCAACCGTTCCGCTGTGGTGGCAGTCAGACTAATCTCTCTTCATCCAGAAGCTTGTCGGCCATCACAGAGAGCACATGTGTGAAGAAAATATACAGAGGCTATATACTTATCCATTAATATATACCGCGGTGGTGCAGCAGTTTGCGTTGTTGCCTCACAGCAAGAGGTTCTCTGCTTCTATTCTCTTCTCGGCTGGAGCGCCTTCTTTGCAGAGTCTGCATGCCCTCCCTGTGGTAGAGTTAACTTTAAAGACGTGGATAGGTGCTTGTGTGTGTGCCTTCTGTGAAGATTTGGTGTCACTGCCAATCAGTAGCGCACCGGTGATCCGCTGTGGTGACCCCTATCCGGGAAAAGCCAAAAGACTTCTTTTTAAACTAATCCATTAATTTCCACCCCCAAGCAAAATAAAAAAAAGCCTTTCTAAACATTACACCCCACCAAAAAATGCTAGCAGCTGAACAGATTTTTTTTGAAGGTACAAAAACATCCAAGAGGTCCCATCAAACAAGAGGATCCAGAGTCTACTAAAGATACCTTTTAGTTCTAAAGATCAGTGACCTCTGGCCCATTCTTGATCTCAGCAGCCTAAGTCTTGATGTGAATGGTCACAGTGCAGTCCATTCTTCATCCCCTACAGGAAGGTGACTGGATGTGATCAACAACCCTTCAGAATGCTCACTTCCAGATCAAGATTGCAAAGCAGTCTGGAAGGTTCTTTCCATTTTCAGTTGGGAGCCAGACACAGTCTGTTCTGATCATTGCTGTTTGGTCTCACCACAACTGTCAGGGTGTTCACCAAGTGCACGTTGGTTGCAGTACATCTGTTTGCAAGGATTCTTTATGCTCCCATATTTCACTGACTTGTTCCTAATTGCAAATGCAGTAGAATCACATATCCTGGCAAGATATTTACTCCACTTGTGTCAATCCTTTAGTATCTCCCTAAACATAGAAAGTCAAATCTGGCATCCTCAGTCCTTCTCCTTTGCAGGCTGTCATCTGCACATCATAACAAAAATAGCAAAGCTTGCAGACACCAGACTGATTCATAGGTTCATAGGTAGGTACTAGGTTATCGGCCCGAAGGCCTACCTAAGCCTAGCCAATAAGGTTCCCTGGCTTACACCACCCAAGAAAGTTATTTTCCTGTGACACTGTCAAGCAAAGAGACAGAAGTGATCCCCAGGATGTATTTCCTATTTCCCATCCACTCATCAAGATTTTTCTTGAAGAGTGCTAATGAAGAAATTTGCTTGCCATAGATGGGTAGCCTGTTCCAGAGTATAGGAAGTCTCTGGGACAGAAATCTATCCTTCCAGCATGTCCTGTTTATTGTGATGACAAGGTTTAGGTCCCTAGAGTAGTGTGTAGCTCGGAGGGATTGGGATTTCTTTAGGTGTAGCATGTCCAATAGCTCTGGGTTTGACATAGTTTTATATATTAAGCAGAGATCACCTTGGAGGTAGGAGATATGCTACAGAGTAAAGCTTGAGACAGTCAGTGTAGGGCATCTGTTTGAGGCCAGTAATCCTCTTTGTGAGGTACTTCTGTGGCTTTTCCAGCTGCTGCAGATGTCTTGTGAGGTACATTCCAAAAGGGCGTTTTACTCTATAATGTATTTAATGAGTGTCGAGTAGAGGGGAACAATGACCTCTTTTTTTTTTTTTTTTTTTTTTCCTGGATGAGAACCTTTTTATGATGTGTGCCACATAGAAGGACTTCCTGACTACTGTGATGATGCGACTATCAAAGGACAGACTACTGTCCACCTGGCTCCAAGGTCTCATCACACATTCGGTGTTAAAGTAGACTGCTGTCTATGTAGTAGTTCATAGGTACAGAGGTTTTACCAAAGGGGATGACTGTGCACGTTTTGGCATTGAGCTTGAGGCCATGGCTCTTGACACCAGGCATCTGTCTCAGTGAGGCCCTTCTGTATGATTTCCACATCATTTGGGGACTCTACTATGGCTCCTAGTTTGCAGTCATCTGCGAACTTGGTTAGCCAGAGGCCTTCTGTGTTAGCCTATACTTCAGAGAAGTAGATACCAAACAGGAAATATCCCAGGACGGAAACCTTTGGTACTCCACTTGTCAATGGTTTGAGGTCAAATTTGGAGTGTGCAACTTTTACAGTGTGGGTTTTGTCAGTGAGCCAGTTGGCAACCCATCTTGTGATGTAGGGATTTATACCTAGTTTAGTGAGTTTAGCTATAATTCCAGAATGGGGGATGGTGTCAACCCTTGACAAGGTCAAGATGGGCTGTGTGAACCACCTTACCCTCATCCACAGCTTTGGTGACTACCTCAAAGAAGTCGATCAGGTTCAGGAGGCATGATCTGCCTTTCACAAACCTGAACTGGGTGGGATCCAGAGTTTGGAGGTTACCAATGTCTTTGTTTATGAGCTCCATGATGATACGTTCCATGACCTTGCAGACCAGGCTTGTCAGGCTAATAGGGGTGATAGTTCCCGGGATCAGTGGAGTGGGATAACTGTTGCTGTACGCCATTCAGTGGGCACAAACGCTGATGTGAGGCTATGATTGAACATGGTGCTTAGGTGGGGAGCCAGTTCGTTCTGAAGTTCGTGTAAAATGCAGCCTGGGATGTTGTCCAGTCCCATGGATGCTGTGTTTTTGGCTTTAGAGTATGCAGCTTTTACCTGCGTAGTTGTGATTACAGGGACTCTGCATTCTTCCTGTACAGATATGGGCCCTTTAGGGGGTGGGGGGTAAAGTTAGCACTGAACCTATCTGCCAGGATGTTGGCAATATCAGTTGGTTCTGTAATTTTCGTGCCATTGTGCTGTAACTCAGATCAGATCTGGGTGTTGCCATTGAGATTCTTGACATAGCTATAGAATGCTTTGTGGTTGTCCTTAGAATCAGTGGTGATTTTGTTTTCGTAGCTAGCTTTGGAGGATCTTAGAAGAGATCAAAGCTTCTTACTGAGGCTGACCAGGGAGCCCCTCCACTCATGGGATTTTACTCTCTTTTGAAACAATTTCTTCCTTCTGTTGTACAGTTTATAGCAGGGGACCACCAGATTGGCTTCCTTTTCTTGGAGGATAGCGTCTTGGTTCCATTTGGGATAGCATGATCCATGCACTCTTGTAAGTGCTAATAGAGTACATTTGTGTAGGATTCGGTAGTCGTAACTGTGTTGTCCATCTGCATGGGTGTCATGAAGTTCACCACTTCTGTCTTAGGAAGCATGAAGTTGGCTTTGGAGAAATGTTTTACTATGTTTTCCTTAATGGGGGGGGGGGGGGGGGGCGGGATGTGGATATCAAGAGTGATTAGCTTATGGTCGGATTGGACCAGTGAGGAGTTAACTTCAGGTGTGGAACACTGGTCACTCATGTTGGTAATGACTAGGTCTAGGATATTGTTGCCCCTGGTGGGGGTGTGGATAAGTTGATCCATGGCATTGGAGTTTATGAATTCCAGAAAGCATTGGATGAAGGAGCTGGTACACGAGTAGTTTTCCCAGTTAATGGTGGGGTAGTTGAAATCACCCATTATTAGGGTGTTTGGTTGAACCCTGGTATTTTCCAGTACATCAAGAAAAGAGGAGTGGGAATCTTGAGGCATGGTGAGGGATCTGTAGCAAGCTACAATTTGGATTGCAGTTTTGCCCAGAGTTAGTTGCACTTGGATAATCCCGGATGCATTATGCTGAGTAACTAGCCTGGAGGTGTGGCTATCCTTAATGAATATGGACACACCTCTGCCTTTGGTGTTCCGGTCCAGGTTACATGGCCGAAAAGTGTGGTATGAGTTATAGTCTGGTAGTGCAGGGGTGCTCTCTGGAACCTTGAACCAGGTCTCAGTCACTGCACAGGTGGTGGTGTTTTCCATTTTAAGGAGTGCCTCGAGTGAGTGCATTTTGAGATTTAGACTTCTAGCATTGAGTAGCATTATCCTCAGTTTTTGCTTGCCTGTTCCTGTTACGGTGGTGAATTTGTCATTTGAACCTTGCCTAAAAACGGCACTATAGGGGCGGCAAGAGCCTTAGCTAGTATCTGGAATCCCAGGGGCGACAGGTGCAGGCCATTTCTGGCAAAGCATTGTGGTCTGTCGACCATGTCATCCCAAGCGGACAGATACTGGATCCCCTTAGAATGACACCAGAAGCTTAGCCAGTTGTTGGTCAATTATTTTGTCCTTGTACTGCGGTATCCTGCAGGGCGATGGCAGAATGCTACTTGGGGCTAGGGTCATACCTCCCTAGGTTACAAGATCGGAGAGCTCTTCCATGTAGTCCAGGGAGGTACATCTCGGGTCGTTCACACCAACATGGGCAATGACAGAGTCATAGTTGTACTTGTTGTGGAGGGACCTGAGTGTGTGGGTTATGTGGCAGATCCTGGCACCTGACAGGCAGCTGACAGTAACCTTCTCCTTGTTTAGCCTGGTGCGTAGGACATCAGTGTGCCTGACTATAGAGTCACCTATGACTAGTGTGTCTGATACATTGTTTTGCTTTTTTGGCTGTGGGTGAGTGGCACACTGAGTCTGTGGGTTATATGTCATTTGGGTTGTGTTGGGGGATGGAAGTTGCTTGCGTTTCTGCATTGGAGGTCTCTGTTGCTTGGGCAGATTATTATTGAGCCTATGTTAATGTTTGTGTTTCTATGTATGGATTTTGGTGGTGTAGATTTAATGAGACTATGTGATAAGTGTGGTATGGTGCAAGTGTTTACCTTCTCTTGAATATCAAGTTCAGTCTTGGTTGGAGAGAGCTTTACTTCCAGTTTGGCTAGATAAGTGCATCTCTCACAGGTTGTAGTGTTGGGTGGTAGGAGGAGAGGTTTGTCTGTGTACATGAGGCAATTTCTACATTGCCCCAAGATGCCCAGATTCATCAGATAGGAGAGAACACTGGAAGCTGACCCGTGGACATGTCTGAATAAAAAACTATTTTCCTCTAGATAAGTGAGGAAAGTGAATACAGGAGCTGTTTTTCTCTAAGCAAGTGAGGAAAGTAAGTGCAAAAACTGTTTTCCTCTAAGTAATGAGGAAGGTTGAGTGCTATAGTAATTAGTAGCTTATTTAGTGCTTAGAATGAAAGTGCTTTGCATGAATAAGCAAATTAAAGTGCTAAAACTAAGAATCTGTATCTGGACTAGAGTAGTTTCAGGAAAGAAACATGTGCAAATGCGGGCTTTCAAATCAGAAAGTTAAGAGATGGAAAAGATTGCCCAGACGGCCAATAACTACTATTTCTGGGCCAGAACCACTGCTTATGTGGTAGACAGGTTACCTAGTGCTTACCACTCCCACTGACAAGCTAGAAGGCTTTCCTCCAACACAGAAAGGCTTGGGGGGTTCAGAAGCTTACATACAGTCCTGGCTATAGCAAATATGTATCTGGACTACACTAGTTACAGGAAAGGTAGGAAACAGGCTTACATTTTTTTTTTTTTTTTTAATACAGAAAAGTAGGTAAAACAGTAAAAACAATTCAAATGCAGTGCAAGCTAGCACACTTGAGTATGTAGCAAAATTGGACCAAACCCGGTTTAAAAAAATGCCGTTAAATTAAAAATTACTAAAAACAAGTGCAGATGGAGTGTATTAGGTAAAATGTGGCAAAGAGATGGGACTGGGGGGAGTGTCCCAGATCAAATCTACAGTGGGGCGAGCAACTGCCACCAAATTTAAACAACAAACCGGAAATACGGAGGGTGGGTGGAACAAAACACTTTCAGCAGAGATCTGAAAAACTATACAGGGAATCAAAAATAACAGTGCACAACTCTGAATAAAATTAGTCCAGCAACAGTTTACAGTACACAATTCTGAAGAACCAAAAAATATACTTAGAGCTGTATATTTCCAGATAGCTGTTTTAGACACGGGTTCCAGCAATGATCTTCCTCAGATTACAATTAGTGTTCTCAAATATGACTCTCTTCCAACTTTCATCCTTGCACGCACCATTGCATCCTCCATTATGTTAGTTCTGCATGCCAGGTACTGCCTGAGAATTCTTCAGTGAATACTCTGTGTTCAGTTGTCTGTCATCCCACCCTGCTCAGTACCCCATAAGATAGTCCTTAGTTTGTTGTTACCAGCTAATAAGGTAGATTCAGTCTCGACTTATTCAGGACCCTTTGTTCTTCCCCTGCTGTGGACTACAGTTGTGCTGTGGGACATCATTGGCCACCTGGACTTCTGTATGACTCCCTTTCTTTTAATGACAAAGTTCTTAAAAAGACTTTAAATATGCAAGGCAATGGTTCTCCTCCATATCCCCAATTTGGTTCAGGCAAATGTAGTTTCAAGTGCTTTTATCTCATCTTATGCGACTCCTATAGTAACTGGATCCATAACCAGACTTTATCTCGTCCATCTGGCAAGCATCCTCTAGACATTAATTCCCTCAAAGGTAACTGCATGATTTCTAATTCCAGTGACTCAATACTCCAGCCCTACCTACCATAGTGGTTCAGATTCTAGCAGCCTCAAACAGTCCACTAGAAAGCTGAGGAAGAGTAAAAGGAAAAGATTCTCCTTATGAGCAATCAACAAAGGACTCTACCCTTTCTCAGCACTGATTTCTTCAGTCCTGCAATTCTTAGCAGGTATTTTTGATATAGGATCTAGTTATTCCACAGTCAAAGTCCAGTTAACTGTCATATCTAGCTTACATTTATGCTTTCATTCTAATTCCCTAGCCTTGTAAAAGTTAAGTAAGGCATTTCTTAAGGCCACCCTTAGGCAATCCATTAAAGACCCCACTCCTCATTGGGACCTCACTTAAGTTTTCCAAGCTCTCGAAAAACGCCATTTTAAGTATGTGTTTACGAACTCCTTTTGTGGGAGACTTAATTTTGGTTGATTACCACAGCAAAATGGATATCTGAACTGCATGCCTTTTGTCATGCAAACAGCCATACCTGTTTTTTGTTTTTTTCACAAAGACGATTGGTATTTGATCAAATCTTGCATTCATTCTTAAAGTAGACTTTTTTTCCAAAAGTCTTAACAAAGGAGAATATTAACTTTACACTCTAGAGGTACTCAACTAAGATACTATCTTCATAGGACAGAATTGATAAGGAAACATGCTAACTTTTCATATATTTTTCCCTAGACTGAACTAGGAGCTTTAGACTGCAAAGTTAACTCCTCTAGATAGATTTCAGATTGCAGTACTTCCATTTAGTTTTTCAACAAACCTTTTCCATTAAGACCATTATTCTCAGGAGTATCTTGCCATGATGTCACCTGGAAAGAAAGTGGAGAATCTGTCCCAACTGTCAAGGTAGACAGAGGTGGCAATACAAGATGAAAACTCTGCAGTCTCGATGTGCAGCTCACCATGTCCCATCAGTTGCCACCATCCTTCCTGGATGGACTTCCTAGACCCAAAGTCTTTGCAGTACATTTGTATCCAGTGGACAGCAAACTCTGTCTTTGAACAAGTGCATTATAGGAGTCTGGGGAAGCTCAAGTGCTGGAGATGAATTTCCTGGCTTGGATCCGCTAGAAGTGTGGATAATGTAACCACTGAGATGGACAGAGACTATATGAATCTATTGTTGTGCAAGTACATATTTTTTATTTTTTTTCTTGATTTGCAAGGAGTATGCTCACTGTGGTTGGGGTAAAGTAGTGGGCAGACATTCTAGACATGCTGTCCTAAAGTAAAGCATATGATGTCATGTTATGCTGCAGCACCGGTGTTCCAATGTGTGATAGCTTTAGGAAAATGATAAATTAGTACATATAATGAAAGAATCAAGGGAATGCTTGATGTCAGTAGGCATGGGGGCAGAAACAATACAAAAAAGCCTCTCAACTGTTAATCTAGCCTATTATGGAGAGAACGTTGAGGTATTTTAGGAATGAGACCTCCCAGAGACTGGCCTGTTCACTTCATTGGGTAATGTAGTCTTTCCGCCTTTCCATTCTTTTCAGCAAGGGGAAAGAACGTTGATGGTGGGCATGTTTTTTCCTGTTTAGCATAAAGATATATCCACACTATTCCTTTTGATCCTGCTCCTCATAACAAAATTCAGAGAAGGCCAGAACTCTTCCTAATTGCTCTGTGATGACCAAGGTGATTGTGATTTCAGGCTTTGTGTCTCTGGTAATACTGCTACCTGTGTAAAAGTAGGCAAGTCCTCTTAAGTTGTACCAGTAATCTGCTTCATCTGTGACATGATTGCTTCCCTCCAGCATAAGTTACATAGTAACTGAAACTGCTAGAAAGCCGTTCACATGGCAGACTTGTTCTGCCAGATGAGACATTGTGTGGGCTAAACAGTATTTTTTTCTGCTGTAGTCAAGAATTACTTCAAGAAGCTGCTTGATATGGGTCTTAAATATTTCACAGTTCAGATAAATGTTTCAGCCATTTTGGTGCATAGCAAACTTGAAGGCAGAACTGTGGGCAGCACTATTCTTGCCACTCTGTTCCTAAAGAGGATTGCACGTCGGACACTTAATAATTTGTTAGAGCCTGAGAAAGTGCGTGTTGGCACTTAAGATCAGTTCGCAAGTCAGTTAATTATTTTTGTACATTTCAGCTTTACTAAGTGTTCAGTAATTTTGCATTTTTTTATCCCTCGTTACAAACAAGTGTGTTCACTTCCTGACATTGTAGATGCACTGCATTCTTTAGGGTAGACTTTGGAGTTTGCCCTTATTGGCAGGCTTACTTGTCCCTTGTTTTAGCTAGCTGGTTCAGTGTCTCTGAAGTTTACCTGTTTTAAAATGCTTTTCGTATGGGTTATTCCTGATGCCTATAGTAAATTGGAGCTGTAAGCTCTTAATTTTAGGAAATCTTTTGTCTTGCCTAGAGATAGGTTCTGTTAGGAGCAGTCACTTTTTTCTTTCAAAAAAAAGGGGTTTAAAAATACATCCAGCCAACTACCCAGTATTTTTCCAGGGCATACAGAAACCAAATGGCAAGAGTCGTTTGTATTTGTTGGTTGAACACCTCCATTATGGAGTACTACCTGAGAAGATTCATGAGTTCAGGAAGACGGACCAATTGCTTGGTGTCTGTGCCATAGGTTGAAAGACTTGCTGTGGCTATTGCTTTTTTTCACATGGATTGCTGAGTTGTGCCTTTTGCCACGAGTCTGATGCCTGCCCTTTGGGAAATGCTTTCAAAGAGTTCACCAGGGGTGAGGCTGTGTAGAGCATACTGTGCCCAGTTGTAGTAAGAAAGACAAATTCAAAAGACAGGCCACCCCAGTGGAATCACAGTATCAATCAGTTATACAACAAAAGAAAAAAGACTTGACCAAGCCTAAGTGGAACAAAGCCCAACATACTAAAAGCCCCCTGACCAGTCTAAAACAGACAGCTAAGAGGGTTAACACTTCAGAGGCTAAATTTGAAGAAGAAAAAAATAGCTTTTCAGGCAAAGGACAACCGCAAAGCCTTCTACAGATATATCCATAACCTCAAGGTAAATATGCAACCATATGCAGAACTTATTGTAAATGACATCACCCACACTGAACCAGAGGCCATTGCCAACCGTTCCGCTGACAGGGTCAGCTCAGATTCCCCCCCACTCCCCACCTGATGATCCAAAGGAAATACTGCATGCCACAGTACTCCCAACCATTGCTAGGGAACTGGTCATCAATGCACTTTCCAAGGCCAAAAACATTGCACTGAGGCCAGATAACATCCTGGATTGCTTATTAAATAGCATCAAACATGACCTCTCTGGTCCACATGAATCTCTTTTCAAGTGGAGCCTTCAGTCAGGTTTTGTGCCCAAGGACTGTAAGATGGCTACAGTCATTCCACTGCACGAAAGGGGTCCATCCACTGCTATGGGTAACTACAGGCCCTACAAGTCTGACTAGCCTCATATGTAAGGCCATGGAAAGAATCATCATGAACTTGATAAACAAGGACATATGTAACCTGTAAATGCTGAACCCATCACAGTTCAGCTTTATTAAAGGAAGATCATGCCTTTTAAATCTGATGGACTTCTTTGAGAGGGTCACCATAGCAAAGGATGAAGCCAGACTGTGTACACAGCTTACCTCAACCTGGTCAAGGCTTTTGATACAGTACCCTATTCAGGCATTGTAGACAAGCTCACTAACTTAAGTAAAAACCCTTTTTATCACCTGCTGGATAGCCAGCTGGCTCACTAATAGGTCTAAATAGGTGAGGCCACCTTCACCAAGAGGCCAGTCACTTGCAGAGATCTCTAGGGCTCAGTACTGGGCCTGCTCCTTTTTTAGCATCCATTTCTGTGAAATGGAAGCAAACATGAAGGTTTACAGCTGAGTATGTTTGCAGATGATTGCAGGCTGTGGTTATCAACTCTCCTGCAGACACTAGCATTCTTCAGTAAGGCCCATCTCTGCCTAACAAATGGTGTCAAAGCCATGGTCTTAAACTGAATACTAAGAAATGTGTAATTGTACCCTTTGGGAAGTCAGCCATCCTAGCTAATTACCATGTTGATAGTATCCCCCTAAGAGTCAACACAGTGGTCAGGGTTCTGTGTATGCACATAGACAGTAGCCATGTCTTTGATAACTACATGGCCACAGTGGTGAGAAATCCTTTGTTGTGCAGTTTATAAGTAAGGGTTGGAATCCAGGTCCAAAGAAGTCATTATACCACTGTACTCTGCCCATATCAGACCATTCAGCATGCATTGCTCCCTTCGGTATTTAGCTGACTAGGCAAATAGAGCAACTAGAACAACCTCAGAAGTTCCATGCAAAAAGAATACAAGGAGTAACAAAGTTGTCAATGTCTGGCTTTCAAGGCATTCGCAAACTCCACTCTCTTGAATCTCCTACATTTTTGTAAGTCAAGCAGTACCAGAAATTTAAGATCTAGGGACCTGAATTTCATCTGTGACTTAAACAGAATTTGCTGGAGAGACAGTGTCCCAGATGCTGCCCCTCGTACAGAATAGGCTTCCCATCCATGTGATGCTGAGTTTTTCTATTCCCAGTTGAAGCACAACCTAGACCAGTGGATGGCTGATAAGAAGTTTATACTGACTTGGCACCCATGTCCCTTATGGACAGAGGTAGCTTATTAAATGCATGCCACTCGATGTCCTGTTTGGATACAAGATGTCATTATTCCTTCAGGGAAAACTTGGCTAGACTTGGAAAGGTCCCCCGGGTCATTAGCTGAGTAACAATCTATGAATCTTTCTGATGAAAAAAAAAAGATTTTATTAAACTCATTTACAATCTACTCTTCCCTGCCTTATTTCTCTGTGCTTTCTCTCATTTGCATATCTCAGATCTTGATCCTAAAATACATAGTAGAAAAGTTCCCATTTTTAATGCCATAGATTCTGAAACCTTTAGACTTTTTCTGCTGTTCATACATTATGAGCTAGAACCCACACTCATTGTTTGGGAGGAAAGCTGTATGTGAAGCATTACTGTAAATAATGGAAAATGCTTGAGGCATATCTCAGTTCTGTCAAGGTGATGGCTGTGGAGAATGGCTAACACGTACATCTATTGCATCCTTCTCCTGCAAAGACAACTTGCACAACGTTTCTCTCCCTCTGTCTCCCCCCTCTCCCTTTCTCTCCCCTTGCTACCCCCCACCCAGCAGGTTGAGCTTACAACCATTGTTAGCTGATGAGAGAAGTGAGAGAGTTGCATCTTTGCTACTGTATCCCTGGTTATTTGCACCACATCACCCCTTTTTGAGAGTTTGGAACACAACGACTTCTGATCAATTCATGAAGATTACTAGTTTAGTAGATGCACACAGAATTGAAAAATCTTGTCCCCAAGCCATGCGTGACTTGCTGGCACACTTCTCAACAGTCCAGATTTTTGCCTCATGTTTGAGTTTGACTTCAAATTCTTAAAAAAATACATGCTAATACAAATCTTGTTCTAGCAACTTTCTAAGTTTATAAGAGACTGCCCTCATCTGGAGCACAAGGATTAGGAAGAGATTAAGTATGTACACTGGAGACCCAATTTTTTTTCTCTTTCTTGAGATGTACAAGAATAATGAAACCGTTTTATTGTGTAGACCCCTCTAGGTGATTATTTTGGGAATCTCAAACTTATGAAATCAACTTTATATGGTCCTGTAACAACCCTCTCCCAAATCCAGGAAACTTCTTAATCATTAACTAGGCAAGAGGGATGCTGATCTGTTATCTCGCCCACGAAGCCTATCTTGAAGGATTTTGTTTATGCACTTTAAAAGTATTTGGATTCTACTCTTTTTGTTCCCAGAAAGGTTTTGCTCTCTACAGATCCCTGGAAAAGTGGAGTAGCTTCCTGATAAGACAACCTGGAGCATACTGCTGTGATCTTTTTTTTTTTTTTTTTTCACACACAGCCTACAGATTGTTGCACCTTTACATCTGACTAAGCCTAATGCTTTGGAAAGGTCATTTTAGGGTTACATCGAATCATTTGCCTCATCTTTGTTCAAGTACTTCAGTGCTGATCTAGTAATGGAAAAGCTGAAAGATCTTGAGTCCTGGGGTCGAGAAGGATCGAGAAATGTCAGCTGCAATCTATTCTTTAATGCACTTCTGTGTTGTGTGTTGTAACTTGCTCTATTTTGATGCTGTGGTAGGGCATCTGAGTCAGGAATATGACTGGGAAGGATGAATGTAGCTCAAGTTCTTCTTTACAGATTCTTTGTTATTCATTCCAGGATTTAGAGACCTGTATAAAAGTAAACAGGTGTTTATCACAGTAGTGAGTCTCTTGATGCTCCAGACTCTTGTCGTCATCTTTTAAGGCAGTCTTTTTCTCTAGGAGGTGATTCTTCATAGAATAAAAATCGCTGACTGTCCCATGATGGTGCTGCCAAGTGCCCGTGAAGGGTGACTCTGCCACACTAGCATTTGTAGTCTTGACTGCTGTGTGGGATTGCTCATACGTGGCAGTATATTTGAATTTGCCCTTTTCTTAGACAGCCAAATCCATGGAGTGATGGTTTCTAAATGTAGTCGCTGTTAACATTTTAAAGTTGCTGTGTTCTCTTACAGACGGAGCTGATGTAGTGAACCAAGTGGCAATCACAGAGCTCCTGGAATAAGTTCAGGCTGTTTTCCAAAAGGAGGCAGTTGAGTCTATTTATCCTTCAGGAAACAGGCAACTTATTTTACTTGCACTTTCTTGTTCTGATGGAAACTGGAAGCTTCAGTCTCATTCTAGACTGTGAACACTTTACTGTGGATGATTAGTACAGAGTTCAGAATATTACTTCTGGGGGGAGGGGCTGCCACAGTCTGCCTGGATTGTGCGCCTCATTATGATTGATTTCTTCTAGCATACCTATGGTGTACACAAGAGATTAATTTGGACCCATCTGGTTGTGTCCCACTTTCACTGCACAGTGCTGTTTATTCTCTTCAGTGTAAACTGACTGTGAACCAGGGTACTAACCATTATGAGTGAAACCCTGGTAGCAACTAGATGTGTTACTTTAGCTGAGTAACTGGCTGCAGGTAGCCCTGTTTGAGAGACCTCTTAGTAGTGTCCCTGTCTTTATAGAGAACACCATGGCTGGCAAATATGAAGTGGGAGAAGTCCCTATGTGGTTCAAGGCCAGAGAATCACCTTTACTAGGGTAGAACTGGAGCGTTTATATCATGCTGTCGAAAGATGAAAATAGCGAACACTATTTAATCAAACCTAAAATATCTAAACCACATATCGAACAATCAGAACAGCAAATTTTTTCCTTGGAGAAAAAATTTGCTATTCTGAAACACATACAAGCACACCTACAAAACATCAATCCACACACATACACTTATAATCCTACAACTAACCCTACACTAAACTGTACATACACTACTATCTGTCCACTTACCTTAACACAAACCCTAACCCTAAGGTACGTCGCTAGCCCTAACTCGCCTAACCCGCGCCCTAACCTGCGCCCTAACTCGCCTAACCCGCGCCCTAAATCGCCTAACCCGCGCCTTAACCCTAACTACCACACAGTCGCACACTTACCTGGACCCGACCCGTAACTTTCCACCACAGCGCTGAAAATAGCGAAGCCACAGAACCGACCAACCAAATTCTTTCCCTAGGAAAGAATTCAGTGTTCTGCAGCTTCGCTATTTTTAGCGTTCGTTGAAAATGGGTCGATATTAGAACATTCAAAGTTTTAAAACTTCAATGTTCTGATATAGACCCAAACTGGACACTGTCCAGGGTCAAGTTATCCATGCCTTTGAAGAAGGTCAGGGAAGCATTTCTAGTCTGGGTGAAAGTGTTTGTGCTGTGTGTAGGGGGTAATGGAGGCCTGGCTCAAATCTTTCTACTGTTGGACCTTATGGCAGCCATGATCTTCATAGTCACATTCACATGCCTGAATATAGGATGGTACATTGACCTTAAATGCCAGGGTTATAAAGCCATCACTCCTCTTTGGACCACCATTTAGTGTCAAATCCTTGTTAAGCTTTAGAGTGAATGACTACCACTAACTTCATTGCGGGCATTCCTTTTCTGGACAGAATCTATTGCAGAACATGATGGCAGACATTTTAGAAGTGGTTCAGGAGAAGTCGTCTCCATGCAGACCTGTGTCCATAAACCTAAAAAGAAGTGGGATTGAGGTTAGTTTTATTTGTTTTCTAGTTGGACAACCAAGTCATCATGTTGCATTGGGGGGCAGCATGTACTTTGAACATCTGTCTTTGGAGAGACTATGTGGGTCTCGCAGTCTACCGTAGGAGGAGACCTCTTTGAGAGCTTTTCAAATCTCAGAGGAGGGTCATGTGCTGGTGAACTGTGCCACCCATAGCTCAAGTTCTCTTCTGCAGTTGACAATTCACGAGACATCATGTCAGGATTTTCTAGGAGTGGGAAGCCATGGAAGACTGACTGTTCACACTGGATAAGGACATTTTTCAGGGCAGAGATGAGATGGCAGTGGATACATTGTCTCCCTATGTATTTCCACTATTCTTTCAGATTGCAATCCCAATCTCAAACTTCATAGCAGAAAGCAAAAGATAATATTTGTTGCCAGACTTAAAAAAATGGCTGCACACTGAGTACTAACAGCTTAATTTCAGCTTTCATAGGTTCATAGGTAGGTACAAGGCTATAGGCCCAAGAGCTTATGTAAGCCTAGCCAACAAGGTTCCACCCAAGAAAGTTATTTTCCTGTGCCACTGTCGAGCAGAAACACAGAAGTGATCCCCGGGGTGTATTTTCCATCCACTCATCAAGATTTTTCTTGAGTGCTAATGAAGAACTTTGCTTGACATAGATGGGTAGCCTGTTCCAGAGTATGGGAAGTCTCTGGGATAGGATCTCTCCCTCCAGCATGTCCTGTTTATTGTGGTGACAAGGTTTAGGTCCCTAGAGCGTGTAGCTCAGAGGGATTGGGATTTCTTTAGGTGTAGCATGTCCAACAGCTCTGGGTTTGACATAGCTTTATATGTTAGGCAGAGATCACCTCGGAGTAGGCGATATTCCATGGAGTAAAGCTGGAGTTTTTTGAGGTGGTCAGTGTGAAAACAGAAACTCGGAAAAGAGCTAGTGAATTTGTCTTTCAGGGTAAATTTCAGTTGCTGGTTAGTAAGTGCATTACCTAGATGCCAGCAGAGAAGAAATTTAGAGAACCTGAAAGAAAATCAACCACAAAAGTTTAGGAGAAAACAATGGCTAGGAAGAAACTTGAAGCTGTTCAGCAAAAAGCAGTATAAGCTCCAGCTTTGGTGCAAGATATGACTTCCAGTAGTCTTGAGACAAAAATAAGTCAAATGTGCTCAGAGCTAATTTAAAGTAAAGGAAACATTGAAGGGGTATATCAACCCAAATAACAAAAGCCTGGAGAAAATAGAAGAACAAATGTTCAGATGAGCTGATAAAACTGCAAAAATTAGAGGTAAAAATGAAAAAAAAGGCTGGCTGAGTATGACTGTGCTTAAGAAGATATATTTAAAAAAAATGGTTAAATTACAAGACAGAGCACATAGGGAAAAACCTGAGATTTTCTGCTGTACCATAGAAACTAGAAGGAACAGACTTAATTTTATGAAAACACAAATAAGCAGCTGGACTGTGTTCCACAGCAGGAGTTAATTGAAAGGGCACATCATGTGTGTGCTCCTAACCTGGCTATGAGAAAGCAGCCAAGACCTCTAATAGTAAAGATGCAATCTTAACCAGCAGAAAGAGTTGATTCTAGCAAAACTATTGCAGAAGGGCAAAGCACTAAAAGTTGGAGACAGTCGGGTGATTATGGAAAACTGTTACTTACTGTACACCTGGCAGAAGAGTAAATGTATTCCAGTAATCATGGAATATCAAGAGGCAGGTGTGAAATTTGAGATTTGAGCTGCTGTATCCAGCTGTCTTCAGAATGCTTTTCCCGTGGAGGTCAGTCATTTTTTGATGCAGAATATGCTAAGAAGGAAATTGAAAAAAGTTTGTTCAGCAATAAGTGGGCTGTAAAACAGAAGGGAGACTCTACTACTTATTCTTCTGATAACAGACTTTGCCAGTGAAACCTTTTCCAGTGTTGCAAAGGAAAGTGCTGGAGAGAGAAGCATAAGAGTTGACGAAGAACCGGGAGTACATTTGAAATGAGCTAGAGACTGGAGTTGGGAGATGGTGATCAATAGGAAGAAAACCAGTAACTCAGAAATTAACAAATACACATGGGATTCCAAAGCATCAGTCATATTTGTGAAATATGGCTGAACAAGAAAACCTGGAACTATTGGACTTTTTGACTTACACATGTAGGGGACTACAGAGCATATGCCCTACTTCACATCATTAATATTCGGAAAAGCATTAGAGAGAAGGAGAAAGGAAAGAGGTAACTTTAAAACAATTTTTGTTCTTGACAGTATTTTTATAAAACACGACATACTGCATATTATGTAGTAAAGCACTTTATTTTTGTGTTTTTTTCCTATTTCATTTTTTAGATTTAAGAAATGTAGGCACTCCATTGTAAAAAGAGAAGAAAGCCTAGACAAAAGCACATTTAAGATAATATGCTGTAATATGGGGTTTCTGAGGTGAGGGACAGGTTGCAAAAGTATACAGAGCATGATCCAAGTAGTATTGATGTGATTTTTCTTAATTTTCCACAGGGAAAGGATTAGATTAAGGCCTTTGGCTGATCTCACAACAAGCTTTAAATGGTAGCAAGTAAATAAGAGAAGATGAAATGTAAAGTTTTCCTTTAGCAACTAAATGTTCACAGTGGAACATAGGCTTGTAGCTGAAGGAAACAGTGTATCCAGTTGTCCTATCTCTATGGAGAGAAACTGATAAAGGGGGCAATAAAATGGAATACTCTTTTTCAGCAGCTAAAAGATGTTTTCTGAAAGCATTCAGGTTGTTTTCTATGTCTGGTTGAAATAGATGAGAAAAAAATGGACAGCACTTGGTGTAAATTGAAACACATATGCTCTACCATGCATTTTTCCATGGATAACCTTAATTATAGTTCAGGTAAAGCCTGTGAGTGTAGCTGTCAGTCTGGGAGAGTTATTCCTGTTAGGAGAGTTAAATTTCTATACTTGATGTACATATTTTTGTGTTTGCATTAAGTTAATAGGTTATGGGTCTATTCCAGGGGCCTGTTTATTTTTGTTTGAGAGTTTTCATTAAAATTTTGTAAGATGTTATAAAGGTTCAGAGGGATATGACAAGAAACAACTGTATAAAAGATCAACTTGCCAAAAATTAGTTTATGCATGTAACACAAAAGCTGAAAGTAGACACTTAAAGCTGTTACACACAACGTATGAATAATACGTCATAATGGCAACACTTCCCATATCATCTATGAATGTAAATGGTCCAATACGTATATACAAAAAAAGTAGTGAAGTACATCAAGAAATGCAGAATACCAGTAGCTATTCTATACGAGGCACATTTGGAAAGAATGGAGCATATGAATTTGATAGAGGATTTCTGGATGCGATGGAATATCTGGGTCAAAGGAAAAGGGGAAATACTTATATAAAAAATTAGAGCAGCTCCAATAGTGATAGAAGAGGAAAAAATTGACAATGGTAGATTTTGTAGATGTAAGAGGCTAATGGAAAGGGAGAAGTATTATGCTGGCATGTATTTATATTCCACGTAAAACTGCAACAGTGGAGCTCAAAGAATATTATGGGGGAGAGAATCAGCTTGCAGAAGGGACTATTACTTGTACATGGAGAATGGAATTTGATTTGCAACAGGGAAGATAGGTCGGGGGGGGGGGAGCCTAGAAGGGAAAATTATAACTAAAGAAGTAGATTTCTGAAGAAAGTTATGAAAATATTTGGTGTGGAACGTGAATTCAGTAGTGGGAGTGCAGAGAGAATTTGCGTAGTATTCCCTAAGGTACAAAACTGGGCTAAGCTAGACAGAAATTGTAGTCCACGGAACATGTGCATTTAGTTGAAAGTTTTGGTACGCATCAAATAACTATTTCAGATCACTTGACAATAATTAATTAAATAAAAATACTAGGTAATGAAATAGAAATGAGGCACTGTTGCTTCCCTACCTATCTGCACTACAAAACTTATTACTGCCCTATTGTCCAGCAAGAGACCTCTGTTCTGCTAACAAATTCTTACTACTCACAAATAAGTCAAATGTTGCAGGAGACACTATTCCCAATACGTTGCTAAATTCTGGAATAGTATCCCCACACAAATAAAGCTGTCCGACATACTCGATAGTTTTAAACCACTGCTTAAACAATGTATTTATCAGTCCTGGTCCTGCACACGCTCATCACCGGGTTAAGACGTTGTGCTCAACATACAGTACTCTGCAAATACTCGCCTTAAGCAAAATACTCTCACTCTCTCACTGAAATGACAAAATTTTTATACACAACTGCTGCCTTACAATTCACTAAATGGCACGTGGGCTTTCTCTTTAGTAGCTTCTACCTCTGTAAAGTCTTAGAATCTATAAATGGTAATAAAAATGTAACTACTCTGCATTTAACTGGAGCCAAGTTTAATGCAATGTAAACGACTAGAGCTTTCTCCCCGGGCCTCCTCTGTACATGGGTATTGCCCAAACTTTCACAGTAAGCAAAGACAAATACATAAATTCTTCTCTGTTTAAAAGATTTACTTATTGTTTAAGGAATGGGTAGTAGAAATTATTTGGGAGTTATTAGGGAAGGTAGAAATTTCTTCAGAAAAATATAGCTAGCGAGTGTGATGAAATGAAAGTGGAGCTTAAAAAAAAAGGTAGAAATAAAAGAAAAATGTTTAAGTAACCAGAATTATGTAGAGGGACTGACAAAGGTTCAAGTATTGCAGAATAAGAGGGATCTGACAAAACAAGAAGAGGAACAATTGCAGAGTGCTAAAGAGAAAATAAGGTGCTACTTGGATAATATGAATGAGTTTAGAAAGATTGCTGTTAAGCAGTTGTTTTTTTTTTTGATAACTCCAAGCACAAAAGCTTTTAGTACAGTGGCTCAGGCAGCAGAAAGTAGAATGATCTGTTGCTAAGCTTTAGAAGCCTATAACAAGGAAAATAACCAGAGTTCCTGTAAAAATATTAGAAATATTTCAGAAATGTTATAAAAGTCTATATAAAGCAGACAAAGTGGAAATCAGAAAGTACAAATAGAAATGTTTATGGAAGAATTAAATATGCCAAGGTTAGGGATAGATGAGGCCTAATTACTAAGTTTGTTAGGATAGGAGAAGATGAGATAAAAATGGTGATGTATAATCAATCTATAGGCAAGTTTCCAGGAATAGATGGTATTCTTGAAGACGTTTGGAAGCTTGGAGGGAAGAAAGTGATAAAGATCTGGAATGTTTAGTTTAACAGTATGTTAAAAGGAGGAGAAGCACCAACATCCTGGAAGAAAGCTGTGGTGGCTGTAATACCCAAAGATGATGATGCCTCATCAGATCCAGCTACATATAGGCCTATTTTGATTCTAAACCACGATTGTAAAGTGTTTATGACTACAAGAATGACGTTTTGCCAAAATTGATACGGGGTCATTGTGGTTTTGTGAAGGGGAGGCAAATCTTTGACAACATAATAGAACAGTGAGCCAGAGGGAAGCAGACCACTGTTGGTGGTGGGTCTTGATGCAGAGAAAGCATTCGACTGACTAATCTGGGATTGTGTAAGTAAGGCAATGGAAGCATTTGCATTCCCTGACACAGTAATAAGGTTAAGATGTATGAAGGATCGGAAGCGAAAATTAAAGTGGTGGGATTACTATCTGATAAGTTCTGTTTGAACAGAGGAACCAAGCAGGAGTTGTCCTCTTTCCCTTTATTTCCATTATATTTATAAACATTGACAAGGAAAGTAAGAGACTCAGAAATTCAAGGATATAATTGGTATGATAAATGAGAAAAGTTGGCTTTATTTACATAGGGTATTATTTTGAACTTGATAAAACCAGAAAAGGACATTTCAATGTTGCGGAACATTCAGAGATAGTTTAAAGTCTTTTCAGGATACAAAATTAATGAAGGTTAAACAAAGGCAATAGCTGTAGATTGTTACCCACACACAACTTGGTTCAGCAACACCCATATTTATGGGGTCTTGATAAAATAAAGTACTTAGGAGTATGGATTAAAAACGATTCTGTTATGCAGCTAGGGTTATTTGTGAAGAGACTGAACAAAAGATAGTACAAAAACTGGACTGAAAGCTGTTTTATGCATATGGATAGCGAGATACGAACAGTGAAAGAGTTTTTAGTCCCTTTAATTTTATACACAGGTCAGGCATAGTTTTATCAACCATAGGAGAAGTCGTGGATAGTAATTGGAGTTGAAAAGTTTATCTGGGAGGAGAAGAGGGCAAGAATCAAATGGGATAAGTTGAGCCTTCCGGTAGAACAAGGTGGTTTGGTATTACCTGATTAGGTTCCTAGTAGAAAGGGATGATGAAATGGGGACACTCACGAAATAAGGAGAGACTGGGATTTTGGATGCAGATCCTTAAAGAGAATAACAATAGCCATACAGAACATTATGGAATGGAACCCCTGCGAAGTGAAGGATTTGGTGTAGAAGGTCTAACACAGGTTATATCACAGCATGATGGAACGAGTCCCCAAAGTAAGGAGAAACAGGAAGATCAGGAGACTTCTGAAGAAGAAATATGGACATGAGAAAGAAAAAGATTTAATATGGTGTAATATTTATGCAAAGGAGAAAGCAAAACTAATCAATACAAAAAGAGCATCACCAAAGATATTTGAAGAGAAATGCAGACAAAGAAATCCGGACATGGAAAACTTTGTAGTGTAAAACATAAGACAGAGGAAGAGTAGAAAAGATTAGTAATGGAGAAGTTAAAGAAGTAGAAATGGAGGTTATGGAGTACCTGCGAAGTGTAGGATTCAGTGTAGAAAATCTAATTCAGAAAACATCACAGCTGGATAGAGCAATGGGCATCCAAATAAAGGAGAAACCAGATGAGTGGGAAGCAACTGGTCAGTTGCCATGCGAAGATATTTTGGAGCCTTCCACAGGAAACTAGTATAAACATTCACTTGAAACTAGACAGGAAGGGAAGGAACAGGAAACTGGGGCAACTCTGTCGTCAATGTTGAGAAGTGATAGGCTAGGGAGTTCCCATATGACAGAGCAATAGATGACATAAGATGAAATTGAATAGAATTTGCCACAGGAAGATGCTATAGAACTTTCTATACAATACCCACAGGAAGTGGAGAATAAATGTGCCCTCAGTCTAAAAGAAAATGAAACTAAGAGAAGAGTTGCTGGATTTAATAGAGATAGACACATTAAGATTGATGAAGGAAATAGACTGCAGAAGGTCAATAAAACCCAAAAAGGTAGAAGTTTGGTAAAGCAAATTAGCACAAAAATTAGGACTGTCCATAGAGATCCATAAAATATAACAGAAGTAAACAAGCTATATTACTGTGCAGCTAAATTAATAACCGATAAAATTCTACCACAAGAACACAGGGTAGTAAGGGGAAGGAAGGGGAGAAATCAAATACCATCATGGAATTATCTAATAGAGAAAACCATAAAGCAGTTAAGACAAGAAGTGTCACTGTTAGAAGAATATAGAAGAGGAAACAGATCAACACAAATATTCAAAGCTAGACGTGATAAAAGCAATGAGCAGTATTATAACGGATCAGGATTGATCATGCACTATCACAAATAAACTAAAAATGTCAGCACAGGCAGAAAACCTTAGAAGATACATGGATAAATACAAAAGAAAAGTACAAAATAAGCAATTTACTAATGATCCAAAAAAAGATTTATAGAGAATTGTGTAACGAGGTGAAAGGAATGGAAAGGCCACCAAAAAAGGAAGAAATGGATACATTTTGGAGTATTTATGAAGATTCTGTGAAACATAAAGATGCTAAATGGATAGAAGTAGTAAAAGAAAGAGTAAGAAGTTCAAAGGTACATTATATGAAATGGGATGAAATAACAGCCAGAGAGATTGAAACAAAGTTAAGAAAAGCCACTAATTGGAAAGCCCCAGGCCCAAACGCAGTGCCTAACTTCTGGTTAAAAGTATTAACAACTTTGCACTAACATTTAGCCAAGAGTAAGACCTATTTGTGTGCACACCCCGAACAGACACCAACCTGGTTAATGACAGGAAAAACCGTGCTACTTAAGAGTAAACATGCAAGCTACCCTAAAAATTATAGACCACTTGCCTTCCAACTATGTATAAACTATGCACTGGAATTGATGGCGACAGTTTACAGTCATTTCCAAGAAAACTCCATTCTGAATTATGGCAATAAGCAAAAGGGCAATAAAAGAAAGTCCTATGGAACAAACTATCATTTGTTAGTCATTGCAGAGAACTGTAAAAAGGGAAAGAATCTTAAGTATGGAAAAAAATTTACTACAAAAAAGCATTTGACAGTATCCCACATTCATGGATAAGAGTGCTTAAAAATGTTTACGATACATACCCTACATTGATAAATTACATCACAACAGCCATTAAAAAGTGGCAAACAACTTTGGAGTTAAGCCATGGTGAATGACAAATTATTCCAGGTATAAAAATCCAAAGGGGTATATTCCAGAGTGACTCTGTCACCTTTGCTTTTTTGCCCTGCCCTTAACCCATTAAGCTGTCTACTTAACAAATTAGGTCATGGCTATAATTTGGCTCCCAGAAAGCAACAAAGTGTAGACTTCACATCTTGTCTTGGTCAATGATTTTAAAACTATATAGCTTAGATGAGAAACTGAAAGCACAATTGCAAGTAGTCTAAACTTTTTCAGATGTTACAAGAATGTCATTTGGTCTTGATAAATGTGGAAAAGCAACCTTTAAAGCAGGAAAGCTGCAGCACCAAGAAAAGAATTTGGGACAAGAATGTGATGTAAAAGAACTTGAGCAAGAGGGAGTGTGCAGGTGTTTGGGGAATTGAAGGATCAACAGTAAAACATGAACAAATGTGAATAAAACATAATAAGGAATATTTTAGAGGACTTAAAACAGCGTTGACATCTAGAAACAAAATTCAAGCTATAAACCAATTTGCTCTTCCTGTCCTAACTTAGTTTTGGAGTGATTGACTGACCCCAAAAGTTGTTGGATAGATTAGACAGGAAAACAAGAAGGGTGCTTCATGCTCATCAGATTTATAAAAAAAATCATTGCATACCAAGGTTACATACTTCCTGTTCCGAAGGAGTTATGGGCCTCCTTGAAATTGATTACATGTATAGATTTGCATTCGTGGGACTGCATGCACATATCTGCTGATCTAATAAGACCCAAGCATACTGAAAGTTTTGAAACATGAAGAGAATAAATCTAAGATGACTTCCCTGTTAAGTCAAGCAGAAGCATACCAGCATCAAATGGGAATCAAACCAGAAGTAGATAAAAATCAGGCAGCAACTGAAGGTGCCAAAAAACAAGAGAATATAAATTGAAGGATCGGATGAGAAGGCAATAAATGTGGAAAATGCATAAATATAGTTTAGTAGTAATAGTAGTAGTGGCAACAGGTCTTGTATCCAAGCATGACTTTTTTTTTTTATGTTACCAATACATGCAACTCTACAAATTGCAGAAGGAATCAACACTGGGCACATTGCAGGTGCTGTGAAGAGCACTTTTAGCTAACATCAAAGATTGAAACAGTACTAATTGCATGAACTTTAATCATACATTGACTTAGGAATGGGGTCCATTCCCGTCATGGTATGAGAAACCCAAAAGACTTGGAGAAATTAAAATGAAAAACGTTATAATCATAAAGTAGCAAAAAGTATAAGAACTGAGTAA